>NC_074699.1:26604728-26904728 GCF_029448725.1 Salvelinus fontinalis
TTTAACCATTTACAAGGCCTTTTGGCTTTTACGTCAAACACACAGAGACACAAGTGTGTGTGTGTGTGTGTGTGTGTGTGTGTGTGTGTGTGTGTGTGTGTGTGTGTGTGTGTGTGTGTGTGTGTGTGTGTGTGTGTGTGTGTGTGTGTGTGTGTGTGTGTGTGTGTGTGTGTGTGTGTAATGGTTTAATGTGTGTGTGTGTGTGTGTGTGTGTGTAATGGTTTAATGTGTGTGTGTGTGTGTGTGTGTGTGTGTGTGTGTGTGTGTGTGTGTGTGTGTGTGTGTGTGTGTGTTATGGTTTAATGTGTGTGTGTGTGTGTGTGTGTGTAATGGTTTAATGTGTGTGTGTGTGTGTGTAATGGTTTAATGTGTGTGTGTGTGTGTGTGTGTGTGTAATGGTTTAACGTGTGTGTGTGTAATGGTTTAACGTGTGTGTGTGTAATGGTTTAACGTGTGTGTGTGTAATGGTTTAATGTGTGTGTGTGTAATGGTTTAATGTGTGTGTGTGTAATGGTTTAATGTGTGTGTGTGTGTGTGTGTGTGTGTGTGTGTGTGTGTGTGTGTGTGTGTGTGTGTGTGTGTGTGTGTGTGTGTGTGTGTGTGTGTGTGTGTGTAATGGTTTAATGTGTGTGTGTGTGTGTGTGTGTGTGTAATGGTTTAATGTGTGTGTGTGTGTGTAATGGTTTAATGTGTGTGTGTGTGTGTGTGTGTAATGGTTTAACGTGTGTGTGTGTAATGGTTTAACGTGTGTGTGTGTAATGGTTTAACGTGTGTGTGTGTAATGGTTTAACGTGTGTGTGTAATGGTTTAATGTGTGTGTGTGTGTGTGTGTGTGTGTGTGTGTGTGTGTGTGTGTGTGTGTGTGTGTGTGTGTGTGTGTGTGTGTGTGTGTGTGTGTGTGTGTGTGTGTGTGTGTGTGTGTGTGTGTGTGTGTGTGTGTGTGTGTGTGTGTGTGTTGTTCTTTCTTTCTTTCTTTTGTCAGCAGTTTAGCCGAGTGTAAAAAGTCTGGTTAATCAGAAACTGGGGCTGACAAAAAGTGAAGTCACAGTGTCAGGATGTCCATCCATCTCTTCCGAGGTGACAGGTGTTGACTGATGTCTAAAGGGGATCTATATGGTCACACAGTCAATGACCCAGTAAAACAATACTCCTAACAAATGCTATGGCTTTAACTTACTTGTATCCCTGCATGATGTTTTCTACCTAAGAGATAGAGCGATAGTTGTATCACTAATAAAAAAAATAGTATTTTAGAAGTGAATACTGGCCTAAGTCTCTGAGGGACACTCATCCCCTCATGTGTTTTCACTGATATCTGCATCACTAGTAATGAAACATAGCACTAGGCCCAGCAGTACATTCACTTCTAATGACATATTCATAGAAATGATTGTTACCGTGACCTCTTTTAAGGAATGATGTCTCCCCCTCTGTGTGTTATTGCTAGATGTTCTGCTATCACAGTAAATCACTTTGTTAATGAGAACACCCTTCACAGCAGCAGTCACAGATTACTATCGAGAGGAGGAAACAAAAGCATTATGTAAGTAAATATGGCCCCTAATTAGTGTGACAGGGTTGAACACAGAGATAAGACATCCAAGCAGCCGTGAGGCCTAGCAGAGACTCTGACACACGCACGCACGCACGCACGCACGCACGCACGCACGCACGCACGCACGCACGCACGCACGCACGCACGCACGCACGCACGCACGCACGCACGCACGCACGCACGCACGCACGCACGCACGCACGCACGCACGCACGCACGCACGCACGCACGCACGCACGCACGCACGCACGCACGCACGCACGCACGCACGCACGCACGCACGCACGCACGCACGCACGCACGCACGCACGCACGCACGCACGCACGCACGCACGCACGCACGCACGCACGCACGCACGCACGCACGCACGCACGCACGCACGCACGCACGCACGCACGCACGCACGCACGCACGCACGCACGCACGCACGCACGCACGCACGCACGCACGCACGCACGCACGCACGCACGCACGCACGCACGCACACACACACACACACACACACACACACACACACACACACACACACAGTATAAACGGATGTTTTAATCAGGTTTCTTCAGCACTTGAGGCAGCACTAAGCCTCAGACACAGTATCTGATGGATCTGATGCCACCAGCTCCTTATTAAAAGCATCACAAGAGCGGCTTCATCCTGAACCATCTGAACACACAGTACAGAACAGAAAGGACACAAGGAGTGTGTACAGGATCTAGAGATGTGTGAGAGGTGAAGGGTGCACAATGTTGACAACGTTGAGCATAATATAGGGAAACAGAGACAAGTTAGGTAAAGAGGGCAGCCTTTAGGATATGTGTCTAGGTCAGGCTTGAAAGGACAAAACAATACTCAGAATATAGTATTCTGACATGTAAGTATGGAGTCATGTTTTTGTCAGAACAAGATAGGCCTAGTGATAATACAGAAATCTGGCATTACAGACAAACCAGCTCACATACCTCATTTAACCCACTCCACCCCAGGCATACAAGAACACAAAGCTGTCACTGATCAGATCTGATATGGCAATGCGATGCAATGTGCACCTGGCTCAGCCACACCTGCATGCTCTTTAGCATCACATGAATCAGATCAGTCTGACTAGTTCTCACAGAAAGAGCTGCCTGCCTGCCTGCCTGCCTTGCCTGCCTGCCTTGCCTGCCTGCCTGCCTTGCCTGCATGCCTGCCTTGCCTGCATGCCTGCCTTGCCTGCATGCCTTGCCTGCATGCCAGATGTGTGCCTCAGAGTGTACGTGTGAGGCTACATAGAGTACTGTGTACAGGTGGGCCTCCTGGTGCAGGAAGGCCTCCTTGTGCAGCTCTGACCAGCACAGCTGTGACCAGCTCCGAGTCACTCACCAGCTGGAGGGACTGTGACCTCACTCCTTGGCTATGGAGGCCTGTCCTTGTCCCTTTCTGCAGTGTCCTGACAGTGTGGTGGTTACAGTATGTGGCAGTACGGTATTTTTTTTTATTTTACCTTCATTTAAACCTCTTAGCGCTAGGGGTCAGATTTTTTTTTTTTCTTCTTCAAATTACGTACCCAACGTAAACGGAAATTTTCTCTGGCCCAGATCATAGAATATGCATATAATTTACAGATTAGGATAGAAAACACTCCAAAGTTTCCAAAACTGTCAAAATGTTGTCTGTGAGAAAAATAATATTCATTCTGCAAGAAGAATTAACCCGGAAGTGATATATATATATTTTTTTTAACTTTGTTTCCTGGCCTGTCTAACCTCCATTTAAAGGGGTATCAACCAGATTCTTTTTCCAATGGCTTCCTCAGGCTGTGACCAGGCTTTAGACATAGTTTCAGGCTTTTGTTCTGAAAAATTAACGAGATTTTTCAGTTGTAGTCAGGTGTACCCTGAATATTTCCTGCGCGCCAGACAGGAGCTCTCCATTTTCCTTTTGTCTCTTAATGAACAGGTTATGCTCCGGTTGAAATATTATCGACTATGTTTGTTAAAGACAACCTGAGGTTTGATTATAAAAAACATTTGGAGTGTTTCTACGACCATTTCGGATACTTTTGGGGATTTGTCGAACGGAAAACGGCTTTTGTTTTCACAAAATATTGTGCAAACCAAATGCCGGTGTTTTGTGATAAAAGTAAATTTATCGAACAAAAAGAACATTTGTTGTGTAACTGGAAGTCTCGTGAGTGGAAACACCCGAAGATTATCAAAGGTAAGCGATTAATTTGATTGCTTTTCTTACTTTCGTGACCAAGCTAGCCAAGCTAATATAAGGCTAAACTGTTATAGCATTGAAAGCTACACTCACAAAGCTTGGATTTCTTTCGCTGTAAAATATATTTTAAAAATCTGACACGATAGGTGGATTAACAACAAGCTAAGCTGTGTTTTGGTATATTTCACTTGTGATTGCATGATTATAAATATTTTTTGTAATATTTTTTCATCTGATACGTTTGGAAATTTCCGTCTTCCTTTCAGGACCGGAATGAGGCTGTAGTTTTTTCCATCATAACGCACAACCCAAATGGCGCTTTTTTGTGATAAAAGTCATATTTATCGAACAAAAAGAAGATTTGTTGTGTAACTGGGAGTCTCGTGAGCGGAAACGTCCTAAGGTAAGCAATGAATTTTATTGTTTTTCACACTTTCGTGACTATGCTAATTTGGGGTTAGCTGATGTAGCATTGAAAGCTACACTCACAAAAGCTTGGATTTCTTTAGCTGTAAAATATATTTTCAAAATCTGACACGATAGGTGGTTTAACAACAAGCTAAGCTGTGTTTTGGTATATTTCACTTGTGATTGCATGATTATAAATATTTTTAGGAATATTTTTGAATTTGGCGCCCTGCAATTCAGCGGTTGTTTAGGAAAGTGAACCCGTATTCGGTATCGGTACATCAGAAAGGTTCATTTAACTAGGCAAGTCAGTTAAGAACAAATTCTTATTTTCAATGACGGCCTAGGAACAACCGATTTTTACCTTGTCAGCTCAGGGATTCGATCTTGCAACCTTTTGGTTACTAGTTTAATGCTCTAACCACTAGGCTACCTGCCACCCCTGCCGGTATAGGGAGGGAAGAGCACTGCAGAATGAGGCAGTTTCTACTTGTTACTGTAGAAAACAAACCAATCTGAATGTATTATATTATCCTACTTTTCTAAACAGCTACTCTTAAACAGGTAATGATGAGCACAAACATTATTCTCCACTCCTACACACAGAAATACACTCACCTCACATACCTGCATGGTAGTGTAGAGCTGGCTACTGTTATCCATATACTGGGCCAGAGACCTGAGTGGTCCCATCTGTGACAGAGGCATTTAAGGATGTCAAAACTAACTCGAACGAGCCTGGGCCTCTGTAGTACCTGGCCAGCCAGGCTACGGTAAAATAAATGACGCTGTTAGCTGCAGTCTCTCTCCCAGGCAGGTGAGTAACAATTATTGTGCAGCCGGGCTGCCCCCCCCCCCCCACGCACACACACACACACACACACAATGCTGCTGTCTGTCAGCCCAGGGGTTTAATTAGCTTGGCATGCATGACACTTATAATCACCTGCCATTACTGCCCCGGCCCGCATCTGCTTACAGCGTCTGTCAGTGGCGGGTAGGACGCAGAGTGTGTGTACGCGTGTCTGTGTTTGTCACCCAGCTTGGCATCCACATACAAAGGGACAAAATCACAACACTCACAGAAATAATATTTCACACAACGCAATCAACATTAGTGTTACGGAGAGAGTCAAGACTGATTCCAAGAGATGATGACGTATTGGTTATCCACACTATCTTCTCAGTTTGTTTGTTTACTTTTTAATCAAGTCACCTTACCAATTCAATCACAAAAGTAGTGTTGGCTAAATTGAATTGAAATTGAGATTAGGAGTCAGTTGATATATTGCAGGTACTTAGCTAGGCCTATCTGAAGTCCCAGTATTAGCTAGGTCTATCTGAAGTCCCAGTATTAGCTAGGTCTATCTGAAGTCCCAGTATTGGCTAGGTCTATCTGAAGTTCCAGTATTGGCTAGGTCTATCTGAAGTCCCAGTATTAGCTAGGTCTATCTGAAGTCCCAGTATTAGCTAGGTCTATCTGAAGTCCCAGTATTAGCTAGGTCTATCTGAAGTCCCAGTATTGGCTAGGTCTATCTGAAGTCCCAGTATTGGCTAGGTCTATCTGAAGTCCCAGTATTGGCTAGGTCTATCTGAAGTCCCAGTATTAGCTAGGTCTATCTGAACTCCCAGTATTGGCTAGGTCTATCTGAAGTCCCAGTATTGGCTAGGTCTATCTGAAGTCCCAGTATTAGCTAGGTCTATCTGAACTCCCAGTATTAGCTAGGTCTATCTGAAGTCCCAGTATTAGTGAGGTCTATCTGAAGTCCCAGTATTAGCTAGGTCTATCTGAAGTCCCAGTATTAGCTATGTCTATCTGAAGTCCCAGTATTAGTGAGGTCTATCTGAAGTCCCAGTATTAGTGAGGTCTATCTGAAGTCCCAGTATTAGTGAGGTCTATCTGAAGTCCCAGTATTAGCTAGGTCTATCTGAACTCCCAGTATTAGCTAGGTCTATCTGAACTCCCAGTATTAGCTAGGTCTATCTGAACTCCCAGTATTAGTGAGGTCTATCTGAAGTCCCAGTATTAGTGAGGTCTATCTGAAGTCCCAGTATTAGCTAGGTCTATCTGAAGTTCCAGTATTGGCTAGGCCTATCTGAAGTCCCAGTATTAGCTAGGTCTATCTGAAGTCCCAGTATTAGCTAGGTCTATCTGAAGTCCCAGTATTAGCTAGGTCTATCTGAAGTCCCAGTATTGGCTAGGTCTATCTGAAGTCCCAGTATTAGCTAGGTCTATCTGAAGTCCCAGTATTGGCTAGGCCTATCTGAAGTCCCAGTATTACCTAGGCCTATCTGAAGTCCCAGTATTAGCTAAGCCTATCTGAAGTCCCAGTATTAGTGAGGTCTATCTGAAGTCCAAGTACTGGGTAGGCCTATTTGAAGAACCAGTATTAGCTAGGCCTATCTGAAGTCCCAGTATTAGTGAGGTCTATCTGAAGTCCCAGTATTAGTGAGGTCTATCTGAAGTCCAAGTACTGAGTAGGCCTATTTGAAGTCCCAGTACTGGCAGAATGCAGGGGGAACAGGCCTGTGCTGTGTCAAACTGCTTTGTGAATAGGGACTACACCTGAGGCAGAATACATCCCAATGTGATTTCATGACATCAGGAGGAGAAAGTTCTTCCAGCCCGTAGCAGAGGAGGAGGAGATGAGGACAGGCACATCTCAGCCCCAGAAACTGCTTTGAAAAGTTAAAAGTGAATTCACCTCATCCCCCTGGCAAATCTGTGGCTACCTACAGTGGAAGTTGGAAGTTTACATACACCTCAGTCAAATACATTTAAACTCCGTTTTTCACAATTCCTGACATTTAATCCTAGTAAAAATGCCCTGTCTTAGGTCAGTTAGGATCACCACTTTATTTTAAGAATGTGAATGTCTGAATAATACGAGCGATAATTATTTATTTCAGCTTTTATTTCTTTCATCACATTCCCTGTGGGTCAGAAGTTTACATACACTCAATTAGTATTTGCTAGCATTGCCTTTAAATTGTTTAACTTGGCTGAAATGTTTCGGGTAGCCTTCCACAAGCTTCCCACAATAATTTGGGTGAAATTTGTCCAATTCCTCCTGACAGAGCTGGTGTAACTGAGTCAGGTTTGTAGGCCTCCTTGCTCGCACACACTTTTTCAGTTCTGCCCACAAATGTTCTATAGGATTGAGGTCAGGCCTTTGTGATGGCCACTCCAATACCTTGCCTTTGTTGTCCTTAAGCTATTTTGCCACAACTTTGGAAGTATGCTTGGTGTCATTGTCCATTTGGAAGACCCATTTGCGACCAAGCTTAAACTTTCTGACTGATGTCTTGAGATGTTGCTTCAATATATCCACAATTTTCCTACCTTATGATGCCATCTACTTTGTGAAGTGCACCAGTCCCCCCTGTAGCAAAGCACCCCCACAACATGATGCTGCCACCCTCGTGCTTCACGGCTGGGATGGTGTTCTTCGGCTTGCAAGCCTCCTCCTTTTACCTCCAAACATAACAATGGTCATTATGGCCAAACAGTTCTATTTTTGTTTCATCAGACCAGAGGACATTTCTCCAAAAAGTACAATCTTTGTCCCCATGTGCAGTTGCAAACCGTAGTCTGGCTTTTTTATGACGGTTTTGGAGCAGTGGCTTCTTCCTTGCTGAGCGGTCTTTCAGGTTATATCGATATAAGACTTGTTTTACTGTGGATATAGATACTTTTGTACCTGTTTCCTCCAGCATCTTCACAAGGTCCTTTGCTCTTGTTCTGGGATTGACTTGCACTTTACGCACCAAAGTGCGTTCATCTTTAGGAGACACAACGCGTCTCCTTCCTGAGCGGTATGATGGCTGCATGGTCCCATGGTGTTCATACTTGCGTACTATTGTTTGTACAGATGAACGTGGTACCTTCAGGCGTTTGGAAATTGCTCCAAAGGATGAACCAGACATGTAGAGGTCTACAATTTTTTTCTGAGGTCTTGGCTGATTTCTTTTGATTTCCCCATGATGTCAAGCAAAGAGGCACTGAGTTTGAAGGTAGGCCTTGAAATACATCCACATATACACCTCCAATTGACTCAAATGATGTCAATTAGCAGAAGCTTCAGAAGCTTCTAAAGCCATGACATCATTTTCGGGAATTTTCCACGCTGTTTAAAGACACAGTCAACTTAGATGGATTTGTGATACAGTGAATTATAAGTGAAATAATCTGTCTGTAAACAATTGTTGGAAAAATTACTTGTGTCATGCACAAAGTAGATGTCCTAACCGACTTGCCAAAACTATAGTTTGTTAACAAGAAATTTGTGGTGTGGTTGAAAATGTTGTTTTAATGACTCCAACCTAAGTGTATGTAAACTTCCGACTTCAACTGTATAGGCATGAGGAGAGGATTGGATGGGAGGAGAGGCCCTAGAGTTCACTAACTGGAGGATGGACCTCAATAAATAGGGGCTATAGCGGCCTCGGCCTCCCTGTTTTGTGTGTGTGTGTGTGTGTGTGTGTGTGTGTGTGTGTGTGTGTGTGTGTGTGTGTGTGTGTGTGTGTGTGTGTGTGTGTGTGTGTGTGTGTGTGTGTGTGTGTGTGTGTGTGTGTGTGAGTCCATGTGTGTTTGCATGTGTGTGTATCATATAATATGAGTGCTTACCATCAAAAACAGCATGAATCTGCTACGGAGTGACAAAACGCTGCAGTCACAGTCAGTGCAAGTTCACCTAAGCCAAGTAAAAATATACAGTACAATAAGCTGCAGTGTTGTCTATTCATCTCCACAAGTTCCCATTCAGCTGTAAGCAGGCCCCAACATTGTGCTGCTGATATTCCAACATCTGTCGGGGAGTTGTGTGGGTACACTAATTATAAATATCTGCACTAATCCTGGGGCGATAAGACGGTCATTACTCCAAGAGACATTTATCACTGTGGGATTGATGAGCCATTACGCAGGCAGCCTTTGTAAAGAGAAGTGAAAGTGAAGCGATATCTCTCTACATCTGTACTGAAGCCATCCATTCCTCTGTCAGGAGGCACCGTCGTTACAACTCTAATTAACAGTCATGATTTTGACATAATAGAATTAATTCACTGGGTGAATTCTGGGATCTGCCGATTGACTTTTTGGAGGAGAAAAATATGTCCTTTTTCTGTTAATTGCAAGGATGGGAAGGTGGAATTATTGGATGTGGATAGGCCTGTTTCTACACTCTGTCAAGGACTGAGCAGTGCCACATTTCAACAGGGGTAATTCCCACTAACATCCACATAAGAACAAGCCCTAACGTACACATATGAACATACTAAAGTGAATGTGTCTGCATTTACATACGTTGATGTGTTACAGTACACCCCCACACATACACTCCCCCAACACACACAATGACAGTAGGTGAGGGTTAAAGATCTGGCCACCTGCCTGCTGTGTCCCAATGTCGCTAGCAGTAATGAACAGAGACAGCTTGGGGACCGCACGCCAGCTTGTCTACATTATACACACACACACACCCTGTGCAGGGCCAAGCTGCCGCTGCTGGGGGGGCATGGGTGACGGGGTGGCAGAGATGTCCCATACAGTGACAGGCAGGTCCTACCTGTCTACCCATGTAACCCCCGCCTTCACACACACACACACACACACACACACACACACACACACACACACACACACACACACACACACACACACACACACACACACACACACACACACACACACACACACACACACACACACACACACACACACACACACACACTCCCCCATCCTGACCCTGTGTAATTCCTCCAGCACACATGTGCTGACAGGAGCAGCTGCAGCCGCTACAGCAGACAGATGAAATGTTCATAACTATCTCCTCCAACTTACATCTTCACCTTCAGGATCATTTACGACCCACCTGCCTGCCTTGGAGAGACAATATGCTTGCCATGGAATGAAGTGTTCCAGTGGTGTATGGAGGTTATAATTAACACTACAGGGTGGAGGGGGAGTACATGGTAGGTGTACATGTTGGTGTGTGTATGGGGGGGGTGTACCTCACATGTCACATCAGGCTATTCAACGATACGGTAAGACTAATTACATACTACCCTTACCCCCCTACCCCCACCAAACCATCCTGTCACCTTAAACAGAACACTCCACCCTCTCTACCGTACAGAGAGAGAGAGTGACACACACACACACACAGACAGACAGGCAGACAGGCAGACAGGCAGACAGGCAGACAGGCAGACAGGCAGGCAGACAGACAGACAGACAGACAGACAGACAGGGTTAGAGTTAGAGAGCGAGAGCGAGAGACAGAGAAAGAGACAGAGAGAGAGACACACACAGACAAACAGAGAGAAAGAGAAACAGAGAGACACACAGAGAGCAAGAGAAAGAGAGGGGGAGGGTTCCCCTGTCAGAGAGACAGACAGACACACACAGGCAGAGAGAGAGAGAGGGGGAGGGTTCCCCTGTCAGAGAGACAGAGAGGCTATTCTTAACCACGCTGTGAGCCTCCAGAAATCACTGTTATTAACCCTCCTATTACTAATAAAACATCCCAGAAAGTAGCCAATTACAGATCCTGCCCCTTTGAAACAGGAAAGCTTTAGTTCAGAGACCTATTTCATTTACAGAGAGGATAATGACCTGCTATACGAGGCTGATTCCAAACGCTTCATTGGCTAACCTTCATGTACTGGACATTCACTCTACTTGAAAGACATACTTGAATGTAGACAGGTGTTGCTGGTTCTCTGGTGAGGTAAAATACACACTCTCCTCCAGTCAATTCCTCCACTGGCCCATAATGCCGTGCTCTTGTTTGTCAGTTCACACCCCTGCCACACATCCTCCTCCCATCATGCTCTCTGGTTTGGTGTCTGACCAGAAATAATGCCCATGGTTTTCCTGAGGACCAGTAAAACAGGCCCCAGCCCTCCCTACCTCCCTACATGTGTTCACTTTTTCTTTCTTTCTCCAAACCCTAAATGCTGTTTCCATATTAAAAGCAACACTTAATGGCTTGACTGTCTCTGCAACAAGTGGCCCTAAATGTCTGTGGTGCTTTAATGACATTCTTCTCTCTCAACGCTGTGTTGCATCGCCAAGCTATTACTGTGAAAAGCATAATTATGAAATGACTGTTTCCATTAAGAGCTGGGAGCAATTTAACACAGCTGTGATTTTCTTCACCATTCAATTCAAGGGCAAATAGTGCATTTAGCAGAAGGGGTGGCAATGGTACATGAAGTACTACCCACTGAATCAGGCCCATTAGTACGGCTTCCACATCTACCCTACAAAATGAGGCTAACCATGTATCTGATGGTGTGATTAGGCTGTAGTATTCAGTGCCAGACCAGATATGTATGTGCAAGCATAGTAGGTGTAAACAGGTTTTGGGCTTGTCTTATCTGCATAGATGAATAAACAGTTCCTCTTCAAAGGAACATTCCAACCTGACTGAGACAGACGTGTGCTCATGTACTTTCCAACCACGCAGCCAACAGGAGGAGAGTGCTCAACAGAGATTGTGTCGTGCATAGCTGTATTATTGCGAAGCGGGCGGGTGAATACATGGGAGAAATTTACAATCACAAATCACACCTCAACCACCCAGGCCACAGGCGCTCTGATAGCATTGCACGCATACTGTCAGACAGACGAGGTTTAGATAAAGACAGACAATTGACAGAGCTTTTTGAGATAACCATCGCTTTCACATTAATTCTTGTCCCTGGATGATGATGATGAAAGATACAGATGATGTGTTCTTATTTGTTTTCTCCCTCAGAGGGGTAGAGGGTAAACATACCAGCGGTACTGAGTGTGAGAGGTGGAGAGAGGGAGAGGTAGAGAGAGGTAGAGAGCGGTAGAGAGCAATAGAGAGCGGTAGAAAGCGGTAGAGAGAGGTAGAGAGTGGTAGAAAGCGATAGAGAGCGGTAGAGAGCGATAGAGAGCGGTATAGAGCGATAGAGTGGTAGAGAGCGATAGAGAGCGAGGTAGAGAGATGTAGAGAGCGGTAGAGAGCGATAGAGAGCAATAGAGAGCGAGGGAGAGAGATGTAGAGAACGATAGAGAGTGGTAGAGAGCGGTAGAGAGATGTAGAGAACGATAGAGAGTGGTAGAGAGCGGTAGAGAGATGTAGAGAACGAGAGCGAGAGGTAGAGAACGAGAGCGAGAGGTAGAGAACGAGAGCGAGAGGTAGAGAGAGGTAGAGAACTATAGAGAGCTGTAGAGAGTGGTAGAGAGCGATAGAGAGCGGTAGAGAGCGGTAGAGAGCGGTAGAGAGCGGTAGAGAGCGGTAGAGAGCGAGGTAGAGAGATGTAGAGAACGATAGAGAGCGGTAGAGAGCGGTAGAGAGAGGTAGAGAGCGGTAGAGAGCGATAGAGAGAGGTAGAGAGCAAGGTAGAGAGATGTAGAGAACTATAGAGAGCGGTAGAGAGCGGTAGAGAGCGATAGAGAGCGGTAGAGAGCGGTAGAGAGCGATAGAGAGCGATAGAGAGCGAGGTAGAGAACGATAGAGAGCGGTAGAGAGCGGTAGAGAGCGGTAGAGAGCGGTAGAGAGCGGTAGAGAGCGGTAGAGAGCGATAGAGCGGTAGAGCAATAGAGAGCGGTAGAGAGCGATAGAGAGCGAGGTAGAGAGATGTAGAGAACGATAGAGAGCGTTAGAGAGTGGTAGAGAGCGATAGAGAGAGGTAGAGAGCGGTAGAGAGCGGTAGAGAGCGATAGAGAGCGGTAGAGAGCGATGTAGAGAGATGAAGAGAACGATAGAGAGCAGTAGAGAGTAGTAGAGAGCGATAGAGAGCGGTATAGAGCGATAGAGAGCGATAGAGAGCGAGGTAGAGAGTGAGAGCGAGAGGTAGAGAGAGGTAGAGAGCGGTAGAGAGCGGTAGAGAGCGATAGAGAGCGCTAGAGAGCGGTAGAGAGCGGTAGAGAGCGATAGAGAGCGCTAGAGAGCGGTAGAGAGCGGTAGAGAGCGGTAGAGAGCGGTAGAGAACGGTAGAGAGCGATAGAGAGCGGTAGAGAGATGTAGAGAGCGGTAGAGAGCGGTAGAGAGCGGTAGAGAACGGTAGAGAGCGATAGAGAGCGGTAGAGAGATGTAGAGAGCGGTAGAGAGATGTAGAGAGCGGTAGAGAGATGTAGAGAGATGTAGAGAGCGGTAGAGAGCGGTAGAGAGATGTAGAGAGCGGTAGAGAGCGGTAGAGAGCGATAGAGAGCGATAGAGAGCGGTAGAGAGCGATAAAGAGAGGTAGAGAGCGATAGAGAGTGGTAGAGAGAAGTAGAGAGCGATAGAGAGCGATAGAGAGAGGTAGAGAGAGGTAGAGAGCGAGGTAGAGAGCGAGGTAGAGAGCGAGGTAGAGAGCGGTAGAGAGCGGTAGAGAGCGATAAAGAGAGGTAGAGAGCGGTAGAGAGCGATAGAGAGCGGTAGAGAGAGGTAGAGAGCGATAGAGAGCGATAGAGAGAGGTAGAGCGAGGTAGAGAGCGAGGTAGAGAGCGAGGTAGAGAGCGAGGTAGAGAGCGAGGTAGAGAGCGAGAGGTAGAGAGAGGTAGAGAGCGATAGAGAGCGATAGAGAGCGGTAGAGAGCGATAGAGAGCGGTAGAGCGCGATAGAGAGCGGTAGAGAGCGATAGAGAGCGGTAGAGAGCGATAGAGAGCGGTAGAGAGCGGTAGAGAGCGATAGAGAGCGAGGTAGAGAGCGATAGAGAGCGAGGTAGAGAGCGAGAGCGAGAGGTAGAGAGAGGTAGAGAGCGGTAGAGAGTGATAGAGAGCGGTAGAGAGCGGTAGAGAGCTGTAGAGAGCGATAGAGAGCGATAGAGAGAGGTAGAGAGCGGTAGAGAGCGGTAGAGAGCGGTAGAGAGCGGTAGAGAGATGTAGAGAGCGGTAGAGAGATGTAGAGAGCGGTAGAGAGATGTAGAGAGCGGTAGAGAGCGGTAGAGAGATGTAGAGAGCGGTAGAGAGATGTAGAGAGCGGTAGAGAGCGGTAGAGAGCGATAGAGAGCGGTAGAGAGCGATAAAGAGAGGTAGAGAGCGATAGAGAGCGGTAGAGAGCGATAGAGAGAGGTAGAGAGAGGTAGAGAGAGGTAGAGAGAGAGGTAGAGAGCGAGGTAGAGAGCGAGGTAGAGAGCGAGGTAGAGAGCGAGAGGTAGAGAGAGGTAGAGAGCGGTAGAGAGCGATAAAGAGAGGTAGAGAGCGGTAGAGAGTGGTAGACAGAGGTAGAGAGCGATAGAGAGAGGTAGAGAGCGAGGTAGAGAGCGAGGTAGAGAGCGAGAGCGAGAGGTAGAGAGAGGTAGAGAGCGATAGAGAGCGATAGAGAGCGATAGAGAGCGGTAAAGAGCGATAGAGAGCGGTAAAGAGCGATAGAGAGCGGTAGAGAGCGATAGAGAGCGGTAGAGAGCGATAGAGAGCGGTAGAGAGCGATAGAGAGCGATAGAGAGCGATAGAGAGCGATAGAGAGCGATAGAGAGCGAGGTAGAGAGCGAGAGCGAGAGGTAGAGAGAGGTAGAGAGCGGTAGAGAGTGATAGAGAGCGGTAGAGAGCTGTAGAGAGCGGTAGAGAGCGGTAGAGAGCGGTAGAGAGCGGTAGAGAGTGATAGAGAGCGGTAGAGAGCGGTAGAGAGCGGTAGAGAGCGATAGAGAGCGATAGAGAGAGGTAGAGAGCGGTAGAGAGCGATAGGGAGCGGTAGAGAGCGGTAGAGAGCGGTAGAGAGCGATAGAGAGCGGTAGAGAGCGATAGAGAGCGAGGTAGAGAGCGAGAGGTAGAGAGAGGTAGAGAGCGGTAGAGAGTGATAGAGAGCGGTAGAGAGCGGTAGAGAGCGGTAGAGAGCGATAGAGAGCGATAGAGAGAGGTAGAGAGCGGTAGAGAGCGGTAGAGAGCGATAGAGAGCGATAGAGAGCGGTAGAGAGCGGTAGAGAGCGGTAGAGAGCGATAGAGAGTGATAGAGAGCGATAGAGAGCGATAGAGAGCGAGGTAGAGAGCGAGAGCGAGAGGTAGAGAGAGGTAGAGAGCGGTAGAGAGCGATAGAGAGCGGTAGAGAGCGATAGAGAGCGGTAGAGAGCGAGGTAGAGAGATGTAGAGAACTATAGAGAGCTGTAGAGAGCGGTAGAGAGCGATAGAGAGCGGTAGAGAGATGTAGAGAACGGTAGAGAGCGGTAGAGAGCGGTAGAGAGCGGTAGAGAGCGGTAGAGAGCGGTAGAGAGAGGTAGAGAGCGATAGAGCGGTAGAGCGATAGAGAGCGATAGAGAGCGGTAGAGAGCGGTAGAGAGCAGTAGAGAGCGATAGAGAGCGGTAGAGAGCGGTAGAGAGATGTAGAGAACGATAGAGAGCGGTAGAGAGCGATAGAGAGCGGTAGAGAGCGATAGAGAGCGAGGTAGAGAGCGAGAGCGAGAGGTAGAGAGAGGTAGAGAGCGGTAGAGAGCGGTAGAGAGCGGTAGAGAGATGTAGAGAGCGGTAGAGAGATGTAGAGAGCGGTAGAGAGCGGTAGAGAGATGTAGAGAGCGGTAGAGAGATGTAGAGAGCGGTAGAGAGATGTAGAGAGCGGTAGAGAGATGTAGAGAGCGGTAGAGAGCGGTAGAGAGCGATAGAGAACGATAGAGAGCGGTAGAGAGCGATAGATAGTGGTAGAGAGCGAGGTAGAGAGCGAGAGGTAGAGAGAGGTAGAGAGACGTAAAGAGCGAGAGGTAGAGAGAGGTAGAGACGTAGAGAGATGTAGAGAGCAGTAGAGAGATGTAGAGAGCGGTAGAGAGATGTAGAGAGCGATAGAGAGCAGTAGAGAGCGAGGTAGAGAACGATAGAGAGCGAGGTAGAGAGCGAGAGCGAGAGGTAGAGAGAGGTAGAGAGCGGTAGAGAGATGTAGAGAGCAGTAGAGAGATGTAGAGAGCGGTAGAGAGATGTAGAGAGCGGTAGAGAGCGATAGAGAGCGGTAGAGAGCGATAGAGAGCCGTAGAGAGCGATAGAGAGCGGTAGAGAGCGGTAGAGAGCAGTAGAGAGCAGTAGAGAGCAGTAGAGAGCAGTAGAGAGCAGTAGAGAACGATAGAGAGCGGTAGAGAGCGGTAGAGAGCGGTAGAGAGATGTAGAGAGCGGTAGAGAGATGTAGAGAGCGGTAGAGAGATGTAGAGAGCGGTAGAGAGATGTAGAGAGCGGTAGAGAGCGATAGAGAGCGGTAGAGAGCGGTAGAGAGCGGTAGAGAGCGATAAAGAGAGGTAGAGAGCGGTAGAGAGCGATAGAGAGCGGTAGAGAGAAGTAGAGAGCGATAGAGAGAGGTAGAGAGAGGTAGAGAGCGAGGTAGAGAGCGAGGTAGAGAGCGCGAGGTAGAGAGCGAGAGGTAGAGAGCGAGAGGTAGAGAGAGGTAGAGAGCGGTAGAGAGCGATAAAGAGAGGTAGAGAGCGGTAGAGAGCGATAGAGAGTGGTAGAGAGAGGTAGAGAGCGATAGAGAGCGATAGAGAGAGGTAGAGAGCGAGGTAGAGAGCGAGAGCGAGAGGTAGAGAGAGGTAGAGAGCGATAGAGAGCGATAGAGAGCGGTAGAGAGCGATAGAGAGCAGTAGAGAGCGATAGAGAGATGTAGAGAGCGATAGAGAGCGGTAGAGAGCGATAGAGAGCGATAGAGAGCGAGAGCGAGAGCGAGAGGTAGAGAGAGGTAGAGAGCGGTAGAGAGTGATAGAGAGCGGTAGAGAGCGGTAGAGAGCTGTAGAGAGCGATAGAGAGCGATAGAGAGAGGTAGAGAGCGGTAGAGAGATGTAGAGAGCGGTAGAGAGATGTAGAGAGCGGTAGAGAGATGTAGAGAGCGGTAGAGAGATGTAGAGAGCGGTAGAGAGCGATAGAGAGCGGTAGAGAGCGGTAGAGAGCGATAAAGAGAGGTAGAGAGCGGTAGAGAGCGATAGAGAGCGGTAGAGAGAGGTAGAGAGCGATAGAGAGAGGTAGAGAGAGGTAGAGAGAGAGGTAGAGAGCGAGGTAGAGAGCGAGGTAGAGAGCGAGAGGTAGAGAGAGGTAGAGAGCGGTAGAGAGCGATAAAGAGAGGTAGAGAGCGGTAGAGAGCGATAGAGAGCGATAGAGAGTGGTAGAGAGAGGTAGAGAGCGATAGAGAGCGATAGAGAGAGGTAGAGAGAGGTAGAGAGCGAGGTAGAGAGCGAGGTAGAGAGCGAGAGCGAGAGGTAGAGAGAGGTAGAGAGCGATAGAGAGCGATAGAGAGCGGTAAAGAGCGATAGAGAGCGGTAAAGAGCGATAGAGAGCGGTAGAGAGCGGTAGAGAGCGGTAGAGAGCGATAGAGAGCGATAGAGAGCGATAGAGAGCGAGGTAGAGAGCGAGAGGTAGAGAGAGGTAGAGAGATGTAGAGAGCGGTAGAGAGATGTAGAGAGCGGTAGAGAGCGATAGAGAGCGGTAGAGAGCGGTAGAGAGCGATAAAGAGAGGTAGAGAGCGGTAGAGAGCGATAGAGAGCGGTAGAGAGAGGTAGAGAGCGATAGAGAGAGGTAGAGAGCGATAGAGAGCGATAGAGAGAGGTAGAGAGAGGTAGAGAGCGAGGTAGAGAGCGAGGTAGAGAGCGAGAGGTAGAGAGCGGTAGAGAGCGATAAAGAGAGGTAGAGAGCGGTAGAGAGCGATAGAGAGAGGTAGAGAGCGATAGAGAGCGATAGAGAGAGGTAGAGAGAGGTAGAGAGCGAGGTAGAGAGCGAGGTAGAGAGCGAGAGCGAGAGGTAGAGAGAGGTAGAGAGCGATAGAGAGCGGTAAAGAGCGATAGAGAGCGGTAAAGAGCGATAGAGAGCGGTAGAGAGCGGTAGAGAGCGATAGAGAGCGATAGAGAGCGATAGAGAGCGAGAGCGAGAGCGAGAGCGAGAGGTAGAAAGAGGTAGAGAGCGGTAGAGAGTGATAGAGAGCGGTAGAGAGCGGTAGAGAGCTGTAGAGAGCGGTAGAGAGCGGTAGAGAGCGGTAGAGAGCGGTAGAGAGCGATAGAGAGCGATAGAGAGAGGTAGAGAGCGGTAGAGAGCGGTAGAGAGCGATAGAGAGCGGTAGAAAGCGATAGAGAGCGGTAGAGAGCGATAGAGAGCGGTAGAGAGCGATAGAGAGCGAGGTAGAGAGCGAGAGGTAGAGAGAGGTAGAGAGCGGTAGAGAGTGATAGAGAGCGGTAGAGAGCGGTAGAGAGCGATAGAGAGAGGTAGAGAGCGGTAGAGAGCGATAGAGAGCGATAGAGAGCGGTAGAGAGCGGTAGAGAGCGATAGAGAGCGGTAGAGAGCGATAGAGAGCGATAGAGAGCGATAGAGAGCGAGGTAGAGAGCGAGAGCGAGAGGTAGAGAGAGGTAGAGAGCGGTAGAGAGTGATAGAGAGCGGTAGAGAGCGATAGAGAGATAGAGAGCGTGGTAGAGAGCGGTATAGAGCGATAGAGAGCGGTAGAGAGCGATAGAGAGCGGTAGAGAGCGATAGAGAGCGGTAGAGAGCGATAGAGAGCGGTAGAGAGCGGTAGAGAGCGAGGTAGAGCGTGGTAGAGAGCGATAGAGAGCGGTAGAGAGCGATAGAGAGCGGTAGAGAGCGATAGAGAGCGGTAGAGAGCGATAGAGAGCGGTAGAGAGCGAGGTAGAGAGATGTAGAGAACTATAGAGAGCTGTAGAGAGCGGTAGAGAGCGATAGAGAGCGGTAGAGAGATGTAGAGAACGATAGAGAGCGGTAGAGAGTGTTAGAGAGCGGTAGAGAGAGGTAGAGAGCGATAGAGCGGTAGAGCGATAGAGAGCGGTAGAGAGCGATAGAGAGCGAGGTAGAGAGATGTAGAGAATGATAGAGAGCGGTAGAGAGCGGTAGAGAGTGGTAGAGAGCGATGGAGAGCTGTAGAGAGCGATAGAGAGCGATAGAGAGCGGTAGAGAGCAGTAGAGAGCGATAGAGAGCGGTAGAGAGATGTAGAGAACGATAGAGAGCGGTAGAGAGCGATAGAGAGCGGTAGAGAGCGATAGAGAGCGAGGTAGAGAGCGAGATCGAGAGGTAGAGAGAGGTAGAGAGCGGTAGAGAGCGGTAGAGAGCGGTAGAGAGCGATAGATAGAGGTAGAGAGATGTAGAGAGCGGTAGAGAGCGGTAGAGAGCGGTAGAGAGCGGTAGAGAGATATAGAGAGCGGTAGAGAGATGTAGAGAGCGGTAGAGAGATGTAGAGAGCGGTAGAGAGATGTAGAGAGCGGTAGAGAGATGTAGAGAGCGGTAGAGAGATGTAGAGAGCGGTAGAGAGCGAGGTAGAGATGTAGAGAACGATAGAGAGCGATAGAGAGTGGTAGAGAGCGAGGTAGAGAGAGGTAGAGAGACGTAGAGAGCGAGAGGTAGAGAGAGGTAGAGACGTAGAGAGATGTAGAGAGCGATAGAGAGCAGTAGAGAGCGAGGTAGAGAACGATAGAGAGCGAGGTAGAGAGCGAGAGCGAGAGGTAGAGAGAGGTACAGAGCGGTAGAGAGATGTAGAGAGCGAAAGAGAGAGGTAGAGAGGTAGAGAGGTAGAGAGAGGTAGAGAGGTAGAGAGCGGTAGAGAGCGATAGAGAGCGGTAGAGAGCGATAGAGAGCGGTAGAGAGCGGTAGAGAGCGGTAGAGAGCGATAGAGAGCGGTAGAGAGCGTTAGAGAGCGAGGTAGAGAGCGAGAGCGAGAGGTAGAGAGCGGTAGAGAGATGTAGAGAGCGGTAGAGAGATGTAGAGAACGATAGAGAGCGGTAGAGAGTGGTAGAGAGCGGTAGAGAGAGGTAGAGAGCGATAGAGCGGTAGAGCGATAGAGAGCGGTAGAGAGCGATAGAGAGCAAGGTAGAGAGATGTAGAGAATGATAGAGAGCGGTAGAGAGTGGTAGAGAGCGATAGAGAGCGATAGAGAGCGATAGAGAGCGGTAGAGAGCAGTAGAGAGCAGTAGAGAGCGATAGAGAGCGGTAGAGAGATGTAGAGAACGATAGAGAGCGGTAGAGAGCGATAGAGAGCGGTAGAGAGCGTTAGAGAGCGATAGAGAGCGATAGAGAGCGAGGTAGAGAGCGAGAGCGAGAGGTAGAGAGAGGTAGAGAGCGGTAGAGAGCGGTAGAGAGCGATAGATAGAGGTAGAGAGATGTATAGAGCGGTAGAGAGCGGTAGAGAGCGGTAGAGAGCGGTAGAGAGCGGTAGAGAGCGCTAGAGAGCGGTAGAGAGATGTAGAGAGCGGTAGAGAGATGTAGAGAGCGGTAGAGAGATGTAGAGAGCGGTAGAGAGGTAGAGAGCGATAGAGAGCGAGGTAGAGAGATGTAGAGAACGATAGAGAGCGATAGAGAGTGGTAGAGAGCGAGGTAGAGAGCGAGAGGTAGAGAGAGGTAGAGAGACGTAGAGAGCGAGAGCGAGAGGTAGAGAGAGGTAGAGACGTAGAGAGATGTAGAGAGCGATAGAGAGCAGTAGAGAGCGAGGTAGAGAACGATAGAGAGCGAGGTAGAGAGAGGTACAGAGCGGTAGAGAGATGTAGAGAGCGGTAGAGAGATGTAGAGAGCGAAAGAGAGAGGTAGAGAGGTAGAGAGAGGTAGAGAGGTAGAGAGCGGTAGAGAGCGATAGAGAGCGGTAGAGAGCGATAGAGAGCGGTAGAGAGCGGTAGAGAGCGGTAGAGAGCGGTAGAGAGCGGTAGAGAGCGGTAGAGAGCGATAGAGAGCGGTAGAGAGCGTTAGAGAGCGGTAGAGAGCGAGGTAGAGAGCGAGGTAGAGAGGTAGAGAGCGGTAGAGAGATGTAGAGAGAGGTAGAGAGATGTAGAGACCGATAGAGAGCGGTAGAGAGATGTAGAGAGCGATAGAGAGCGGTACAGAGATGTAGAGAACGATAGAGAGCGGTAGAGAGCGGTAAAGAGCGATAGAGAGCGATAGAGAGATGTAGAGAGCGGTAGAGAGCGATAGAGAGCGATAGAGAGATGTAGAGAGCGATAGAGAGCGGTAGAGAGATGTAGAGAGCGATAGAGAGCGAGGTAGAGAGCGAGAGCGAGAGGTAGAGAGAGGTAGAGAGCGGTAGAGAGATGTAGAGAGCGGTAGAGAGCGATAGAGAGCGGTAGAGAGCGATAGAGAGATGTAGAGAGCGATAGAGAGCGATAGAGAACGAGGTAGAGAGCGAGAGCGAGAGGTAGAGAGCGGTAGAGAGATGTAGAGAGCGGTAGAGAGAGAGAGGAAGAGAGAGAGGTAGAGAGAGGAAGAGAGAGAGGAAGAGAGAGAGGTAGATAGAGAGGTAGATAGAGGAAGAGAGAGAGGTAGAGAGAGAGGTAGAGAGAGAGGTAGAGAGAGAGGTAGAGAGAGAGGTAGAGAGAGGAAGAGAGAGAGGTAGAGAGAGAGGAAGAGAGAGAGGTAGATAGAGAGGAAGAGAGAGAGGTAGATAGAGAGGAAGAGAGAGAGGTAGATAGAGAGGAAGAGAGAGAGGTAGATAGAGAGGAAGAGAGAGAGGTAGATAGAGGAAGAGAGAGAGGTAGAGAGAGAGGAAGAGAGAGAGGTAGATAGAGAGGAAGAGAGAGAGGTAGATAGAGGAAGGGAGAGAGGTAGAGAGAGGAAGAGAGAGAGGTAGGTAGAGAGGAAGAGAGAGAGGTAGATAGTGGAAGAGAGAGAGGTAGATAGAGGAAGAGAGAGAGGTAGATAGAGGAAGAGAGAGAGGTAGATAGAGGAAGATAGAGAGGTAGGTAGAGAGGAAGAGATAGAGGTAGAGCGAGAGGTAGATAGAGGAAGAGAGAGAGGTAGATAGAGGAAGAGAGAGAGGTAGATAGAGGAAGATAGAGAGGTAGATAGAGGAAGATAGAGAGGTAGGTAGAGAGGAAGAGATAGAGGTAGAGCGAGAGGTAGATAGAGGAAGAGAGAGAGGTAGATAGAGGAAGAGAGAGAGGTAGATAGAGGAAGAGAGAGAGGTAGATAGAGGAAGAGAGAGAGGTAGATAGAGGAAGAGAGAGAGGTAGGTAGAGGAAGAGAGAGAGGTAGGTAGAGGAAGAGAGAGAGGTAGATAGAGGAAGAGAGAGAGGTAGAGAGAGAGGTAGATAGAGAGAGCAGTAGATGATGGTTGACCCAGTCACAGGTGTTTGCCCGCCAGCACATAACAGTGTAGGACCCTGAGGTAGAGAGACTCACAAAGGTGCAGCCAACAAACTTTTGGCGAGCAGCACGCACACCAAGGAAAACAGACAGACAGACAGAGCTGGCAGGGAGACGGTGGTACAGTAGCTATATTATCCTGTTAAGGGGATAAGGAGCAACGGAGCGAAGGGGAAGATGTCTGAGAGATGTCTCTGATTAACCTGTCCCCTCCGATGACAACTACATCACAGAGCTCTGTTCAACAACCGCCCTCCCACCAACACGGCAGCCAGCCCACCCTCACCATCCCCTTCTTCCGGGGCCACACCAGCCACACTAATTAAACAAATGAGAACAAAGCTGTACACAAGTCATTAATGAACAGCTAACGAACACCGATGAAGTTTGGTGTCACATGACATGACATCCCATATCGCCCCTAACGGCCAACGATTCAGCCTATAATGTGGACTGTTGGTTCATGACCTCCCTTCAAGTGACACCCACCTCTCGCCCTGACTTTGTACCCTGTGATGTACCCTTTGTACCCTGTGATCACCCTGTGATGATATGTGGCTCTGGTCATGAAGGACTAGACAGAGGTGATGACAGGCGCACGTTGTTGAGGATTAAAATCATTACATAACAGAAGGCCGTCCCCATCACTTTGCTGTTGACTGACAGACTGTTGTAGACAGATGACTGCTGTTGACTGGCAGAGTGTTGTAGACAGATGACTGCTGTTGACTGGCTGAGTGTTGTAGACAGATGACTGCTGTTGACTGGCTGAGTGTTGTAGACAGATGACTGCTGTTGACTGGCAGAGTGTTGTAGACAGATGACTGCTGTTGACTGGCAGAGTGTTGTAGACAGATGACTGCTGTTGACTGGCAGAGTGTTGTAGACAGATGACTGCTGTTGACTGGCAGAGTGTTGTAGACAGATGACTGCTGTTGACTGGCAGAGTGTTGTAGACAGATGACTGCTGTTGACTGGCAGAGTGTTGTAGACAGATGACTGCTGTTGACTGGCAGAGTGTTGTAGACAGATGACTGCTGTTGACTGGCAGAGTGCTGTAGACAGATGACTGCTGTTGACTGGCAGAGTGTTGTAGACAGATGACTGCTGTTGACTGGCAGAGTGCTGTAGACAGATGACTGCTGTTGACTGGCAGAGTGCTGTAGACAGATGACTGCTGTTGACTGGCAGAGTGTTGTAGACAGATGACTGCTGTTGACTGGCAGAGTGCTGTAGACAGATGACTGCTGTTGACTGGCAGAGTGTTGTAGACAGATGACTGCTGTTGACTGGCAGAGTGCTGTAGACAGATGACTGCTGTTGACTGGCAGTGTTGTAGACAGATGACTGCTGTTGACTGGCAGAGTGTTGCAGACAGATGACTGCTGTTGACTGGCAGAGTGTTGTAGACAGATGACTGCTGTTGACTGGCAGAGTGTTGTAGACAGATGACTGCTGTTGACTGGCAGAGTGTTGTAGACAGATGACTGCTGTTGACTGGCAGAGTGTTGTAGACAGATGACTGCTGTTGACTGGCAGAGTGTTGTAGACAGATGACTGCTGTTGACTGGCAGAGTGTTGTAGACAGATGACTGCTGTTGACTGACAGACTGTTGTAGACAGATGACTGCTGTTGACTGGCAGAGTGTTGTTGACAGATGACTGCTGTAGACTGGCTGAGTGTTGTAGACAGATGACTGCTGTTGACTGGCAGAGTTTTGTAGACAGATGACTGCTGTTGACTGGCAGAGTTTTGTAGACAGATGACTGCTGTAGACTGGCAGACCGCTGTAGACAGATGTCTGCTTGGCTACATGTCTCTATGGAGGTCTATGGAGACTCTTGGGTTAGGGTTAGTGTCAACTCATTCCATGGAGGGCCGAGCGTCTGAGGGTTTTCACTCCTCCCTTGTACTTGCTTGAGGAATTAAGGTCACTAATTAGTAAGGAACTGCCCTCACCTGGTTGTCTCGGTCTTAATTGGAAGGAAAAAACCTGCAGACACTAGTGGAATGAGCTTGACACCCCAGGTCTATGGGAACTCCCCTTGTTGCTGCTATGGGTCTGTGTTAAAAGGAGGTTGTTTTCTGGTAGTTAGTGGACCCTGCCACAGTATGGGGCCTCTCCCTCTGGGTCCTATAGCTCCTGTCACCAGGCCTGTCACTGTGTCACAGCCTGGACTAAAGCAGCCTGGGCCCTGTCCACTCTGTCCCTCTTCATTGTGGAACAAGAAGAGTACCATCTTTCAAATTCCCATCTGGGACAGGGGATCCCCATTGTTCCTCTCTCTGGGTCTCTGTCACTGAGGACACAAAGGACATGTCATCATGGTGGAGGACACAGGGGGGGGGTTAGGAGTAACATGAGAGGAGAAACTCGCTCTCTCTGAGTGGCTCTACAGGGGTGCAACTGGTGGCTGACACAGTGGAGAACTCACCACAGCCTGAACATAACTCCAGGCTGGCCCCTGTGGCCCTACTGTGGCCCCTGCTGACCCCTGGGTTTGATGACAGGCTGGGCCCTTTGTCCGGGAGCACTGTACCTAGGTGAGGGCAGGGGAGGGCAGGGGTAGACAGGGGCAGTAAACAAAGGTGGTGTGGAGGGTGGGAGAAGAGATGATGGCCCCCAGGTCAGAGGACAGTGATGGACAGCTGAGTGATGAGTGCAGCTGTGGACCTGGAAACCTACATCTCTCTATCAATGAGACCTACATCTCTCCTTCTCTCTATCAACGAGACCTCCATCTCTCTATCAACGAGACCTCCATCTCTCTATCAACGAGACCTCCATCTCTCTATCAACGAGACCTCCATCTCTCTATCAACGAGACCTCCATCTCTCTATCAACGAGACCTCCATCTCTCTATCAACGAGCCCTCCATCTCTCTATCAACGAGACCTCCATCTCTCTATCAATGAGACCTCCATCTCTCTATCAACGAGACCTCCATCTCTCTATCAACGAGACCTCCATCTCTCTATCAATGAGACCTCCATCTCTCTATCAATGAGACCTACATCTCCCCTTCTCTCTATCAACGAGACCTCCATCTCTCTATCAACGAGACCTCCAATTCAATTCAATTCAATTCAAGGGGCTTTATTGGCATGGGAAACATGTGTTAACATTGCCAAAGCAAGTGAGGTAGATATTATACAAAAGTGAAATAAACAATACAAATTAACAGTAAACATTACACATACAGAAGTTTCAAAACAATAAAGACATTACAAATGTTATATTATATATATATACAGTGTTGTAACAATGTACAAATTCTTAAAGCACACAAGTTAAAATAAATAAGCATAAATATGGGTTGTATTTACAATGGTGTTTGTTCTTCACTGGTTGCCCTTTTCTTGTGGCAACAGGTCACAAATCTTGCTGCTGTGATGGCACACTGTGGAATTTCTCCCAGTAGATATGGGAGTTTATCAAAATTGGATTTGTTTTCAAATTCTTTGTGGATCTGTGTAATCTGAGGGAAATATGTCTCTTTAATATGGTCATACATTGGGCAGGAGGTTAGGAAGTGCAGCTCAGTTTCCACCTCATTTTGTGGGCAGTGTGCACATAGCCTGTCTTCTCTTGAGAGCCATGTCTGCCTACGGCGGCCTTTCTCAATAGCAAGGCTATGCTCACTGAGTCTGTACATAGTCAAAGCTTTCCTTAAGTTTGGGTCAGTCGCAGTGGTCAGGTATTCTGCCACTGTGTACTCTCTGTTTAGGGCCAAATAGCATTCTAGTTTGCTCTGTTTTTTTGTTAATTCTTTCCAATGTGTCAAGTAATTATCTTTTTGTTTTCTCATGATTTGGTTGGGTCTAATTGTGCTGTTGTCCTGGGGCTCTGTGGGGTGTGTTTGTGTTTGTGAACAGAGCCCTAGGACCAGCTTGCTTAGGGGACTCTTCTCCAGGTTCATCTCTCTGTAGGTGATGGCTTTGTTATGGAAGGTTTGGGAATCGCTTCCTTTTAGGTGGTTGTAGAATTTAACGTCTCTTTTCTGGATTTTGATAATTAGTGGGTATCGGCCTAATTCTGCTCTGCATGCATTATTTGGTGTTCTACGTTGTACACGGAGGATATTTTTGCAGAATTCTGCATGCAGAGTCTCAATTTGGTGTTTGTCCCATTTTGTGAAATCTTGGTTGGTGAGCGGACCCCAGACCTCACAACCATAAAGGGCAATGGGCTCTATGACTGATTCAAGTATTTTTAGCCAGATCCTAATTGGTATGTTGAAATTTATGTTCCTTTTGATGGCATAGAAGGCCCTTCTTGCCTTATCTCTCAGATCGTTCACAGCTTTGTGGAAGTTACCTGTGGTGCTGATGTTTAGGCCGAGGTATGTATAGTTTTTTATGTGCTGTAGGGCAACGGTGTCTAGATGGAATTTGTGGTCCTGGTGACTGGACCACAGGACCCAGGTCTGACAGAATCTGTGCAGAAGATCTAGGTGCTGCTGTAGGCCCTCCTTGGTTGGTGACAGAAGCACCAGATCATCAGCAAACAGTAGACATTTGACTTCGGATTCTAGTAGGGTGAGACCGGGTGCTGCAGACTGTTCTAGTGCCCGCGCCAATTCGTTGATATATATGTTGAAGAGGGTGGGGCTTAAGCTGCATCCCTGTCTCACCCCACGACCCTGTGTGAAGAAATGTGTGTTTTTTGCCAATTTTAACCGCACACTTGTTGTTTGTGTACATGGATTTTATAATGTCGTATGTTTTACCCCCAACACCACTTTCCATCAATTTGTATAGCAGACCCTCATGCCAAATTGAGTCGAAGACTTTTTTGAAATCAACAAAGCATGAGAAGACTTTGCCTTTGTTTTGGTTTGTTTGGTTGTCAATTAGGGTGTGTAGGGTGAATACATGGTCTGTTGTACGGTAATTTGGTAAAAAGCCAATTTGACATTTGCTCAGTACATTGTTTTCATTGAAGAAATGTACGAGTCTGCTGTTAATGATAATGCAGAGGATTTTCCCAAGGTTACCGTTGACGCATATTCCACGGTAGTTATTGGGGTCAAATTTGTCTCCACTTTTGTGGATTGGGGTGATCAGTCCTTGGTTCCAAATATTGGGGAAGATGCCAGAGCTAAGGACGATGTTAAAGAGTTTTAGTATAGCCAATTGGAATTTGTTGTCTGTATATTTGATCATTTCATTAAGGATACCATCAACACCACATGCCTTTTTGGGTTGGAGGGTTTTTATTTTGTCCTGTAACTCATTCAAGGTAATTGGAGAATCCAGTGGGTTCTGGTAGTCTTTAATAGTTGATTCTAGGATTTGTATTTGATCATGTATATGTTTTTGCTCTTTATTCTTTGTTATAGAGCCAAAAAGATTGGAGAAGTGGTTTACCCATACATCTCCATTTTGGATAGATAATTCTTCGTGTTGTTGTTTGTTTAGTTTTTTCCAATTTTCCCAGAATTGGTTAGAGTCTATGGAGTCTTCAATTACATTGAGCTGATTTCTGACGTGCTGTTCCTTCTTTTTCCGTAGTGTATTTCTGTATTGTTTTAGTGATTCACCATAGTCAAGGCGTAGACTCAGGTTTTCCGGGTCTCTATGTTTTTGGTTGGACAGGTTTCTCAATTTATTTCTTAGATTTTTGCATTCTTTATCAAACCATTTGTCATTGTTGTTCATTTTCTTCGGTTTTCTATTTGAGATTTTTAGATTTGATAGGGAAGCTGAGAGGTCAAATATACTGTTAAGATTTTCTACTGCCAAGTTTACACCTTCACTATTGCAGTGGAACATTTTACCCAGGAAGTTGTCTAAAAGGGATTGAATTTGCTGTTGCCTAATTGTTTTTTGGTAGGTTTCCAAACTGCATTCCTTCCATCTATAGCATTTCTTAATGTTACTCAGTTCCTTTGGCTTTGATGCCTCATGATTGACTATTGCTCTGTTCAAGTAGACTGTGATTTTGCTGTGGTCTGATAGGGGTGTCAGTGGGCTGACTGTGAACGCTCTGAGAGACTCTGGGTTGAGGTCAGTGATAAAGTAGTCTACAGTGCTACTGCCAAGAGATGAGCTATAGGTGAACCTACCATAGGAGTCCCCTCGAAGCCTACCATTGACTATGTACATACCCAGCGTGCGACAGAGCTGCAGGAGTTGTGACCCGTTTTTGTTGGTTATGTTGTCATAGTTGTGCCTAGGGGGGCATATGGGGGAGGGAATGCTGTCACCTGCAGGCAGGTGTTTGTCCCCCTGTGTGCTGAGGGTGTCAGGTTCTTGTCCAGTTCTGGCATTTAGGTCGCCACAGACTAATACATGTCCCTGGGCCTGGAAATGATTGATTTCCCCCTCCAGGATGGAGAAGCTGTCTTTAAGCTGACCTACATCTCTCTATCAATGAGACCTCCATCTCTCTATCAACGTGACCTACATCTCTCTATCAACGAGACCTCCATCTCTCTATCAATGAGACCTACATCTCTCAAACAATGAGACCTACATCTCTCCATCTCTCTATCAATGAGACCTACATCTCTCTATCAATGAGACCTCCATCTCTCTATCAATTAGACCTACATCTCTCTATCAACGGGACCTAAATCTCTCTTCATCTATCAATGAGACCTACATCTCTCTATCAATGAGACCTACATCTCTCTCTTAATCTCTCTATCAACGTGACGTACATCTCTCTATCAACGAGACCTACATCTCTCTATCAATGAGACCTACATCTCTCTATCAATGAGACCTAGATCTCTCTATCAATGAGACCTACATCTCTCTATCAACGAGACCTACATCTCTCTATCAACGAGACCTACATCTCCCTATCAACGAGACCTACATCTCTCTATCAACGAGACCTACATCTCTCTATCAACGAGACCTACATCTCTCTATCAACGAGACCTACATCTCTCTATCAACGAGACCTACATCTCTCTATCAACGAGACCTACATCTCTCTATCAACGAGACCTACATCTCTCTATCAATGAGACCTACATCTCTCTATCAATGAGACCTCCATCTCTCTATCAATGAGACCTCCATCTCTCTATCAATGAGACCTACATCTCTCTATCAATGAGACCTACATCTCTCTATCAATGAGACCTACATCTCTCTATCAATGAGACCTACATCTCTCTATCAATGAGACGTACATCTCTCTATCAATGAGACGTACATCTCTCTCTTCATCTCTCTATCAACGGGACCTAAATCTCTCTATGTCCCACTGATCTGATGAGTAGTGTGAGAGAGAATAAAGACCTCAACAATGCTGGTGAGAATAGCTAGATACAGTAAGCAGCTACATGAAAATGAACATATCAGATGTACTGCCGTACTAAAGACTGGGCCAAGTACACACCTACAATAGATTCGTTTCAATCACCTTTTTCAAAGCAAAAGGACTAACAAATATATGCAATTATTACATAACTAAATAGTTTGAGAAAAAATATAGTAGTCTATTTATTCATGGTAAACTAATTAGAAATGACAATGATGGTCATGTTGAACTGTGTGTGGAGAAAAGCATTGTGTAGTCAGGAAGTGTAATGGTTTGAGGTCATGCAGTTTTCCATTGGAAGATGAACTTCCGAGCCCCTGGAATACAGCAGCCCCTTGATTTACGCATTCGAAGCTGTCCAACTGCTTCCCAGGTCAAAGGTCATCGGCTGCTGCCCACTCTCCTACCGTTCTGTCCACACACACAGCGCTCTGTGCATACCGACCGAGAGGACAGGGGCTGCCGTGTCAGCCAGAAACCTTCCTACTGAGTCATAAACACCTACTCTTACCCGCTCTCCTCCCCTCCTCCTCCTCCCCTCCTCCTCCCCTCCTCCCCTCCTCCCCCAGAGGAAAGCTGGGGCTGCACTCTGTTGATCTTACAATCCACAACCGCCCCACACTCCTTTTACACAGAGCCTGGTAAGAGAACAGAGGAGAGGAATGAAAGGGAGGTAGTAAAGAGAGCGAGACACAGAATGAACAGAACAGAATGAAAGAAAAGAAGAGAAAAGCCACAGAGAAGGGCCAGATGGGTACCTTCACAGTCCATTTATCAAACCCAATGTGCCTCCCCCTCTCCTCTCCTCTCCTCCACCTCCTCCTCCCTTCCCCTCCCCGCCGCTCTCATGTCCTAAACCCCCATGTAATTCTGTAATCATTTTCATTATCATATAATGACCTTACAAAGCCTACAGCCGTTTGCACGGTCAGTACAAAATTCACAGCTGTTCCCTTCAGTGTTTGCTCGCCGGCTGTGACAGTGCAGCCTTTTTATTGGTCCAGAGGCGTGACCTTTGGCTCTGATAGGTCGGCACGGGGTCACCTCACTCAGGAAGGTTTGAGGGGGCCGCAGGCAAAGCACAGGTCACAACACCTGTCAATAAGTTAGAACACACTACGGCAAGAAATATAAAGTCCTGATTGATGTCCACACGACAACTAACAACAACCTTCCAGGTCTCTGGCTAGAGGCTCTCCAGATCTAGTCAATGTCAACCTAAAGGGCTCCAGTATAGCAACGCTTCCAGGGGTCATACGTTCTGGATGGCAAAGGATAAGTACCTAGTGTTTACCTTACCCTCATGATGTATTCTTTAACTGCCATGCTACGGAACAGCCCCCTCACTCACTCACATACCTAATAATGGCTGTTTGGAGGGCCACTCACAGGACATTTATCTAAGGACATGGTAGACAGCATATATACAGTAGCAGTCAAGAGTTTGGACACACCGGCTCATTCAAGGGTTTTTCTTTATTTTTACTATTTTCTACATTGTAGATTAATAGTGAAGACATCAAAACGATGAAATAACACAAATGGAATAATGTAGTAGCCAAAAAAAGTAAACAAATCAAAATCTATTTTAGATACTTAAAAGTAGCCACCCTTTGCCTTGATGAAAGCTTTGCACACTCTTGGCATTCTCTCAACCAGCTTCATGAGGTAGTCACCGAGAATGCATTTCAATTAACAGGTGTGACTTGTTAAAAGTACATTTGTGGAATTTCTTTCCATCTTAATGCATCAGTTGTGTTGTGACAAGGTAGGGGGGTATACAGAAGATAGCCCAATTTGGTAAAATACCAAGTTCATATTATGGCAAGAACAGCTCAAATAAGCAAAGAGAAGTCCATCATTACTTTAAGACATGAAGGTCAGTCAAACCGGAAAATTTCAAGAACTTTTAAAGTTTCTTCAAGTGTAGTCGCAAAAACCAAGTGCTATGATGAAACTAGCTCTCATGAGGACTGCCACAGGAAAGGACGACCCAGAGTTACCTCTGCTGCAGAGGATAAGTTCATTATAGTTACCAGCCTCAGAAATCGGCAATTAACTGTATCTCAGATTGCAGCCCAAATAAATGCTTCACAGAGTTCAAGTAACAGACACATCTCAACATCAACTGTTTAGAGGAGACTGCATGAATCAAGCTTTCATGATCGAATTGCTGCAAAAAGAAACCACTACTAAAGGACACCAATAATAAGAAGAGACTTGCTTGGGCCAAAAAACAAGAGCAATGGACATTAGACTGGTGGAAATCTGTCCTTTGGTCTGATGAGTCCAAACTTGAGATTTTTGGTTCTAACCGCCGTGTCTTTGTGAGACGCAGAATAGGTGAACGGATGATCTCCGCATGTTTGGTTCCCACCGTGAAGCATGGAGGAGGTGTGATGGTGCTTTGCTGGTGACACTGTCAGTGATTTATTTAGAATTCAAGCACACTTAACGAGCATGGCTACCACATCATTCTGCAGCGATACACCATCCCATCTGGTTTGCACTTAGTGGGACTGTAATTTGTTTTTCAACAGGACAATTACCCAAAACACACCTCCAGGCTGTGTATGGGCTATTTGACCAAGAAGGAGAGTGATGGAGTGCTGCATCGGATGACCTGGCCTCCACAATCATCCGACCTCAACCAAATTGAGATGGTTAGGGATGAGTTGGACCGATGAAGGAAACGCAGCCAACAAGTGCTCAGCATATGTGGGAACTCCTTCAAGACTGTTGGAAAAGCATTCCTCATGAAGCTGGTTGAGAGAATGCCAAGAGTGTGCAAAGCTGTCATCAAGGCAAAGGGTGGCTATTTTGAAGAATCTCAAATAACATACGTTTGGTTACTACATGATTCCATATGTGTTATTTCATAGTTTTGATGTCTTCACTATTATTTTACAATGTAGAAAATAGTAAAAATAAAGAAAAACCCTTGAATGAGTCGGTGTGTCCAAAACTTTTGACTGGTACTGTATATCAAAGCGTTCTCAATATGCACCCACCAGAAACCATGTTACAGGACAAAAAGCTCATAAGAATAAGAGAGGCCTCATAACTTCATTGTTGCAGTGGGGATGAATGAATGGATATACTGCCCTCACAGTGCTGGGGGAGCGAAGACATTCCTCACACTGAGTACCCATAAGTCACTGGTGAAGACCTGGCGGTCACGGGGAACATCTCTCCTTTCCTCTCTCTCTCTCTCTCTCTCTATAGTGGTAAAAACGCCTGAGGGAATACTGGGCTGAGAGCTAGCAGGCACAGGTTTGCTGAGCGCTCTGGTGCTTTAACTGGTGGTGTTTAAGAAACTAAAGTCAGGGGAAACTTCATCAATCAGCTTGCTGTGCTTATGTTTCTGTGCCTTTAGCTGGAGTAATCCATCATGTTGTTTTGTGTTCTGAAACCTTTAGCGAGCATTATTCTCCGAAGGGTTTCCATGGAAACAAAAGAACAGCAGAACGCAGACAGTGGAGCCTGTTGAATAGTGAGTCTACTGAAACCTAATTAAAATTTCATATAAATATAAAACATTAAAACAGTCAAATTAATCTACTGGTTCATTTTAAAAAGTACAATTTTGGTGGTTTTATTGAAATAAATTAATGTTTAAATCTGTCAGACTAAACTGAGCTGAACTTTGGTCTCTCTCTAATATATCAACATTCATATAGTTTATCTTTGATTAGGAACAATGAAACTACTTCAGAACAAAATCCTGCAGAGACCCCAAAGTGTAGCTATCTTTCATCACAAAGTGTTTCTTTTCCCTTATCCCTCCATATCTCAAATCATTATCAGAATCTTAACATTGCGCGAGGCCATGTGTTTCGTTTTGTCTAAACATCGTCTGTTGACGGCCACTTCACAGACGACCCCCAGCTTGCTTTTTGGGGAGAGGCATTATCTGCGTGCAGAGAGATAGGGAGCAGTCGGAGTTCAAACCCATTACGGCTGCGTATGTGTGTGTATATGTCTGTGTGTGTCTGTGTGTGTGTGTGTGTGTGTGGTGCTGTGTGTATGTCTATGTGTGTGTGTGTGTGTGGTGCTGTCCCCCCAATCTAATCACTCTATCCTGCTGATTAAATAAACTCCTGTCTGAACTGAAGACAGGGACCCTGCATTTCCTGTCCTGAGCCTTGTTATTGGTTTCCCTGCGATGTGTGAGGGCTGGGCTGTGTGCGTGTGTAAGTGTGCGTGTGCGTGCGTGTGTGTGTGCGACTGGGCTGGACTAGGAGGGTGGTACAGACATTTGTGGGTTGGGAGTGTGGGTGTTGTAGTAGTGTTGGGGGGTGGGTGTAGTGACTAGTGGGATGGTTTCTAGCTTTCAGCACCTGCGTTAGGAATGCAGTTCAGATGGCCAGCCCTCCCTCCTTCCCTCCTCCAGAGAGGCAGAGAGGCCGGGCTAGGCATCAACGCAGGCCGACGAGGTGTGTGGAAACTGTCTGTTTACAAGAATCATCTGGTCAGGGTGTAGCTCGGGTCAACAAGAGGGGACACATCAAAACAAAGGCGGGACACAGGGTTATGGGGGAAATAGGGGGTATGGAGGGGAGAGGGTGGGGGCTGTCTGTACAGATATCCATCTGTAGTGTGTGTGTGTTTGTCCCTGATTGGTATTCATCTGTAGTGTGTAGTCTGTGTCTGTTTGTCCCTAGTTGGTAGTAATCTGTAGTATGTAGTCTGTGTGTGTGTGTTTGTCCCTGGTTGGTATTAATCTGTAGTATGTAGTCTGTGTCTGTTTGTCCCTAGTTGGTATTAATCTGTAGTATGTAGTCTGTGTGTGTGTGTGTTTGTCCCTGGTTGGTATTCATCAGTAGTGTGTAGTCTGTGTGTGTTCATTCACCTCCAAGCTCTTTAGGATCTTACCAGAGCCAGGGCCGGAGTCTCGTCTGCCCCTGAACACAGGGTGTCCAGGCTGGGACACACAGGGAGGGAGAGGCCCTTACAGCTGGGGCCTAGTGGCTGATTATGACCCCCCTCAACTGCTTTGGTGCCGTTGTCTCAGAAAGACACACACTAAGCTACACACACACAGGCATACAACACACAGGAATGCACACACACACATCTTTGCGCACGCACACGCACACACACACAGGAACATACACACACTACACATTATAGACACACATTATTACATATACATCCTCATAAACTGGGTGGTTTATGAAAGCTGATTGGCTGACAGTCGTGGTATGTCAGACCATATACCATGGGTACGACAAAACCACCTCAGTGATTTATGGTATATGGCCAATATACCATGGCTAAGGGGTTGTATCCAGGCACTCCGCGTTGAGTCGTGCGTTAGGACAGCCCTTAGCTGTGGTATATTGGCCATATAACACACCCCCTCTGGTCTTACTATTTAATTACACTGTTGGATTCTGGAGTAAACTTTGAACATTGTTGTACTCAGAGTATAGGAACATTAGTTACACAAGTGACATGAGGGGTGCCATAATGAAGCTTGGGAGGGACTGAGTGCAGGGGAAAATCATTTGTGACAGTACTGATAGGGGGAGAAACCGTTGAAGGCTCATATCACTTAGTTCCCTGCTTAGCGAGAAGGATGCAATGTTTAGAGATAAGGAGGAGACTCACCCAAAGTGGGGTATGAATACCACCAGGGGGGAAGCCATGTCTTTTGTCTAAATACAGCTGTGTCGACCCTTTGGGAAGAATTCAACTTGGTTAAGCTTCTCTAGTGTCCGTGAGTTATTTACTCTGAAAATTAGACCCTAACAATACCATGGCATTGTTGTATACTTATTTCTGATTGGCTTGAAGGGCATTCTAGAGCTTGCATTATTTCCAACGTTGCCAACTTTGTGACTTTTCAGACCCCTCCAGCGACTTTTATTGGTAAAATATTCTAGCTACTATTCACACTGGTGTGTGGTGGAACACACCTTCCACATCGTGCATTGTTTTCAATAGAACGCATAGCACCTCGTTCATTATCCCTTACATAACATCCTCCCACACAAAACACATGATGTTGTGTGTGGGAGGGTGTTATGGGTGTATATGTAATAATATGTAGTGTGTGTGGGTCAAAGTTCTAATAGGGGGTGCTTATAATTGTCCTGTTTCACTGCAGGTACAAGCGGGTAACCTGTACGAGTGTGAGGTGTGAAATGTACATCCCAACTCACCCTGAGACACCCTCGGAGAGCGGCTGTGTGTGTGTGTGTGTGTGTGTGTGTCTTTCTGAGAAAAAGGCACTGAAACAGTAGAGAGGGGGGGGGGGGTTACCACTGGAGACAGAGATGGAACAGCTAAAACAAACACATGATGTTTTGTGTGGGAGGGTGTTATGGGTGTATATGTAATAACATGTAGGGTGTTCACCCACTCTGGGCAGAGTGGGTGAAAAGGCGCTTTGCTTATGAAATTTCACTTCCTTACGTTATAAAATACATCTTAACAAGACAAATATTATTATTCATGTTCAGAGTCGTTCAGTGGGGTGTTTCTCTAAAAGCTACATTTGCATGACACGAGCCGGATTAAATGTAAAAGGCTTTGGAAAAAGAAGCTTGGTATTCGCTCAGTGCTCCGTTGACATTTCACAGAGATACGCTTGTTTTTGTGAGAAATCTCAGAAAGAGTACTGGAATTTCAAATTAATATTAAAAGCGTATACTAAAATAAGAAAATACTACATGTCCTGTCTCAAAATCTATATCCATCTGACCTCTATACTGTTTTCTGTCCTGTGGATTCAAGAAGAAAGTTCAACGGGAAAGAGAAGCTGTCAAGTAGCCAGGAGCCTTAATTCATGGACAGAGTCCAGCCTGGCAGACGCCATGCAATTTTACAGATTTTTGACCACTTTTTTTCTCTGGCCTCCATTGATTTAGTCACACTAATTCTGGCCGTCCTACAAGGTTCTGATAGAGAGATGAGGTTTGGACCATTGATTTAGTCACACTAATTCTGGCCGTCCTACAAGGTTCTGATAGAGAGATGAGGTTTGGACCATTGATCTAGTCACACTAATTCTGGCCGTCCTACAAGGTTCTGATAGAGAGATGAGGTTTGGACCATTGATTTAGTCACACTAATTCTGGCCGTCCTACAAGGTTCTGATAGAGAGATGAGGTTTGGACCATTGATTTAGTCACACTAATTCTGGCCGTCCTACAAGGTTCTGATAGAGAGATGAGGTTTGGACCATTGATTTAGTCACACTAATTCTGGCCGTCCTACAAGGTTCTGATAGAGAGATGAGGTTTGGACCATTGATTTAGTCACACTAATTCTGGCCGTCCTACAAGGTTCTGATAGAGACATGAGGTTTGGACCATTGATTTAGTCACACTAATTCTGGCCGTCCTACAAGGTTCTGATAGAGAGATGAGGTTTGGACCATTGATTTAGTCACACTAATTCTGGCCGTCCTACAAGGTTCTGATAGAGAGATGAGGTTTGGACCATTGATTTAGTCACACTAATTCTGGCCGTCCTACAAGGTTCTGATACAGAGATGAGGTTTGGACCATTGGTTTTCCGTCATTATTTAACCCACTGGGCAAAATATGAGTTTTTGTGTGTGTGTGTGTGTGTGAGAGCACAGATGTGTGTGTGCATTCCTGTGTATGAATGCCTGTGTGTGTGGTTAAGTGTGTGTCTTTCTGAGACAAGGGCACCAAAGCAGTGGGGTGGGGGGGGTACCACTACCAGAGTGGAGACAGAGATGGAACAGCTAAAACAAACATATGATGTTTTGTGTGGGAGGGTGTTATGGGTGTATATGTAATAACATGTGTGTATAATATGTATTGTGTGTGTGGGGGTGTGGACAGAGAGAACAGCTACCAGAGTGGAGGGAGAGATGGAACAGCTAAAACAACATGGTTGTGAGTGTGAGGCCTTGCTTTATCTGAATGAATGGGCTCTGTCTCTGTTCTAATCCTGGACTGGGCCTCATCTAGGGGAAGGAAGTTACTGGGCTATCCAATCCAAGACACATGTCACCCTGATAGCTGCTAGGTCCAAGGACCCCTCACTACACACAACCTCCAACACCCACGTCAGATCTGCAGACTATCTGAGGAATTCACTTCACATCACCTCCATTCCTACTCAAATTTCAACAATACTGATTCCTTTAAGTGTTTTTTTTCACACAATTGAAAGTGTAACAGGGTGTGATTCTTGAACATGTGCCATCCAGACAAGTGTGCTTGTTTACACATTTCAACATTGTTGTGTGTCAGTTTCTGTTTACTGTTGTTGATGTTGTTGTTTACTGTTGTTGATGTTGTTGTTTACTGTTGTTGATGGTGTTGTTTACTGTTGTTGGTGGTTATTTGTTTACCTGTCTCTCCAGGTCTGCCTGTGCTGCTGTCTGTCTGTCAGGGCAGTTAGCAGGGTCTCCGCCATCTCTCTCCTGCCCTCCTCCGGTTGTCCCTCTTCCTCCACCGCTGCCAGTAAGAGTTGTGTCTGAAAGATAGGTAGTAAACAGGAAATGATATATTAAAATGACATGGTTCCATATCTCGATTCTGTCTATGAATCCAAAGTAAACCATATCTCAGACTAATCAGGCCTAATTTGGCGCAGGCGGAATTTGAGTGGTTCTGAACACTTCCTGACTCGCCCGTTCGAGCTACAGACTTCCTGGACATGTCATTAGATGCGTCTATTTGTCCTGGATACACCCATAGCAGACTCTTGCGTCGGCGAGACAACATTCAGAAACCGGTTGTTCTCACGAAAACGTCTCTAAAGTCTGAACAGTTTGAGCTACAGACTATTATGACCCCATCATGGCATCAAAGCCTAGACTCTCACGAAGACGGACGTACTGTCTGTTTTGCTCTACGACGATCACAAGCCACACTCGTTAGAACGTAAGGTTGTTTTTTTTACATTGAAACTCATAAATAAGTATTGCATTGTGATAATTCCCGATGTTTGCTGATCTTTCTTTTAGCTCCCAGACAGACATGAAACACTTAGACAGAGGCAGACATGTTTTGTGGATATAATAGTACATTTCAGCAATTTCTGCCCAGGGCTATAATGCAGGGAATAGAGTCTATAATGCAGGGAATAGTGCCGATAATGCAGAGAATAGTGCTGATAATGCAGGGAATAGAGTCTATAATGCAGAGAATAGAGTATATAATGCAGGGAATAGAGTCTTTAATGCAGAGAATAGAGTCTATAATGCAGGGAACAGAGTATATAATGCAGGGAATAGAGTCTTTAATGCAGGGAATAGAGTATATTATGCAGGGAATAGAGTCTATAATGCAGGGAATAGTGCTGATAATGCAGGGAATAGAGTCTATAATGCAGGGAATAGAGTCTATAATGCAGGGAATAGTGCCGATAATGCAGGGAATAGAGTATATAATGCAGGGAATAGCGTCTATAATGCAGGGAATAGAGTCTATAATGCAGGGAATAGAGTATATAATGCAGGGAATAGAGTCTATAATGCATGGAATAGTCTATAATGCATGGAATAGAGTCTATAATGTATGGAATAGCGTCTATAATGCAGGGAATATAGTCTATAATGCAGGGAATAGAGTATATTATGCAGGGAATAGAGTCTAAAATGCATGGAATAGTCTATAATGTATGGAATAGAATCTATGATGCAAGTAATACCGTCTATAATGTATGGAATAGAGTCTATAATGTATGGAATAGAGTCTATAATGTATGGAATAGCGTCTATAATGCAGGGAATGGAGTATATTATACAGGGAATGGAGTCTATAATGCAGGGAATAGCGCCTATAATGAAGGAAATAGCGTCTATAATGCATGGAATAGAGTCTATAATCCATGGAATAGAGTCTATAATGCATGGAACAGTCTATGATGCATGGAACAGTCTATAATGCAGGGAATAGTGTCTATAATGCATGGAATATAGTCTATAATGCAGTGAATAGAGTATATAATGCAGGGAATAGAGTCTATAATGCAGGGAATAGAGTCCATAATGCAGGGAATAGAGTATATAATGCAGGGAATAGTGTCTATAATGCAGGGAATAGAGTATATAATGCAGGGAATAGAGTCTATAATGCATGGAATAGTCTATAATGCATGGAATAGAGTCTATAATGTATGGAATAGCGTCTATAATGGAGGGAATATAGTCTATAATGCAGGGAATAGAGTATATTATGCAGGGAATAGAGTATATTATACAGGGAATGGAGTCTATAATGCAGGGAATAGAGTCTATAATGCAGGGAATAGAGTCTATAATGCATGGAATAGTCTATAATGCATGGAATAGAGTCTATAATGTATGGAATAGCGTCTATAATGGAGGGAATATAGTCTATAATGCAGGGAATAGAGTATATTATGCAGGGAATAGAGTCTAAAATGCATGGAATAGTCTATAATGTATGGAATAGAATCTATGATGCAAGTAAAATCGTCTATAATGTATGGAATAGAGTCTATAATGTATGGAATAGAGTCTATAATGCAGGGAATAGAGTATATTATACAGGGAATGGAGTCTATAATGCAGGGAATAGCGCCTATAATGAAGGAAATAGCGTCTATAATGCATGGAATAGAGTCTATAATCCATGGAATAGAGTCTATAATGCATGGAACAGTCTATAATGTATGGAACAGTCTATAATGCAGGGCATAGTGTCTATAATGAATGGAATATAGTCTATAATGCAGGGAATAGAGTATATAATGCAGGGAATAGAGTCTATAATGCAGGGAATAGAGTCCATAATGCAGGGAATAGACTCTATAATGCAGGGAATAGAGTCCATAATGCAGGGAATAGAGTCTATAATGCAGGGAATAGTGTCTATAATGCAGGGAATAGAGTCCATAATGCAGGGAATAGAGTCCATAATGCAGGGAATAGAGTCCATAATGCAGGGAATAGAGTCTATAATGCATGGAATAGAGTCTATAATGCAGGGAATAGAGTCCATAATGCAGGGAATAGAGTCCATAATGCAGGGATTAGAGTCTATAATGCAGGGAATAGAGTCTATAATGCAGGGAAGAGTCTATAATGCAGGGAATAGTGTCCATAATGCAGGGAATAGAGTCTTTAATGCAGGGAATAGTGTCTATAATGCATGGAATAGAGTCTATAATGCAGGGAATAGAGTCTATGATGCAGGGAATAGAGTCCATAATGCAGGGAATAGAGTCTATAATGCAGGGAATAGAGTCTATAATGCAGGGAATAGAGTCTATAATGCAGGGAATAGAGTCTATAATGCAGGGAATAGAGTCCATAATGCAGGGAATAGAGTCTATAATGCAGGGAATAGTGTCTGTAATGCATGGAATAGAGTCTATAATGCATGGAATAAAGTCTATAATGCAGGGAATAGAGTCTATAATGCAGGGAATAGAGTCTATTCCCTGTCTATAATGCATGGAACAGTCTATAATGCAGGGAATAGTCTATAATGCAGGGAAAAGTGTCTATAATGCATGGAATAGAGTCTATAATGCATGGAATAGAGTCTATAATGCAAGGAATAGAGTCTATAATGCATGGAACAGTCTATAATGCATGGAACAGTCTATAATGCATGGATTATAGTATATAATGCATGGAATAGAGTCTATAATGCATGGAATAGCGTCAATAATGCATGGAATAGAGTCTATAATGCATGGAATAGCATCTATAATGCATGGATTATAGTCTATAATGCATGGAATAGAGTCTATAATGCATGGATTATAGTATATAATGCATGGAACAGTCTATAATGCATGGAACAGTCTATAATGCAGGGAATAGCGTCTATAATGCAGGGAATAGAGTCTATAATGCAAAAAATAGAGTCTATAATGCATGGAAGAGAGGCTATAATGCATGGAATAGTGTCTATAATGCATGAAATAGCATCTATAATGCAGGGAATAGTGTCTATAATGCATGGAACAGTCTATAATGCATGGCTTATAGTCTATAATGCATCAAATAGAGTCTATAATGCATGGAATAGAGTCTATAATGCAGGGAATAGTGTCTATAATGCATGGAACAGTCTATAATGCAGGGAATAGTCTATAATGCAGGGAATAGTGTCTATAATGCAGGGAATAGTGTCTATAATGCATGGAATAGTGTCTATAATGCATGGAATAGAGTCTATAATGCATGGAATAGTGTATATAATGCATGGAATATAGTCTATAATGCATGGGATAGCGTCTATAACGCAGGGAATAGTGTCTATAATGCATGGAACAGTCTATAATGCATGGATTATAGTCTATAATGCATGAAATAGAGTCTATAACGCATGGAATAGAGTCTATAATGACGGGAATAATGTCTATAATGCATGGAACAGTCTATAATGCAGGGAATAGCGTCTATAATGCATGGAATAGCATCTATAATGCATGGAATAGCATCTATAATGCATGGAATAGAGTCTATAATGCAGGGAATAGACTCTATAATGCATGGAACAGTCTATAATGCAGGGAATAGAGTCTATAATGCATGGAATAGCGTCTATAATGCATGGAATAGCATCTATAATGCATGGAATAGAGTCTATAATGCAGGGAATAGAGTCTATAATGCAGGGAATAGAGTCTATGATGCAGGGAACAGCGTCTATAATGCAGGGAACAGCGTCTATAATGCATCGAATAGCGTCTATAATGCAGGGTATAGAGTCTATAATGCAGGGAACAGCGTCTATAATGCAGGGAACAGCGTCTATAATGCAGGGAATAGCGTCTATAATGCAGAGAATAGCGTCTATAATGCATGGAATAGCGTCTATAATGCAGGGAACAGCGTCTATAATGCAGGGAATAGAGTCTATAATGCAGGGAATAGAGTCTATAATGCAGGGAATAGAGTCTATAATGCAGGGAATAGAGTCTATAATGCAGGGAATAGAGTCTATAATGCAGCGAATAGAGTCTATAATGCAGGGAATAGAGTCTATAATGCAGGGAAAAGAGTCCATAATGCAGGGAATAGAGTCTATAATGCAGGGAATAGTGTCTATAATGCATGGAATAGAGTCTATAATGCAGGGAATAGAGTCTATAATGCAGGGAATAGAGTCTATAATGCAGGGAATAGAGTCTATAATGCAGGGAATAGAGTCCATAATGCAGGGAATAGAGTCTATAATGCAGGGAATAGTGTCTGTAATGCATGGAATAGAGTCTATAATGCATGGAATAAAGTCTATAATGCAGGGAATAGAGTCTATAATGCAGGGAATAGAGTCTATTCCCTGTCTATAATGCATGGAACAGTCTATAATGCAGGGAATAGTCTATAATGCAGGGAAAAGTGTCTATAATGCATGGAATAGAGTCTATAATGCATGGAATAGAGTCTATAATGCAAGGAATAGAGTCTATAATGCATGGAACAGTCTATAATGCATGGAACAGTCTATAATGCATGGATTATAGTATATAATGCATGGAATAGAGTCTATAATGCATGGAATAGCGTCAATAATGCATGGAATAGAGTCTATAATGCATGGAATAGCATCTATAATGCATGGATTATAGTCTATAATGCATGGAATAGAGTCTATAATGCATGGATTATAGTATATAATGCATGGAACAGTCTATAATGCATGGAACAGTCTATAATGCAGGGAATAGCGTCTATAATGCAGGGAATAGAGTCTATAATGCAAAAAATAGAGTCTATAATGCATGGAAGAGAGGCTATAATGCATGGAATAGTGTCTATAATGCATGAAATAGCATCTATAATGCAGGGAATAGTGTCTATAATGCATGGAACAGTCTATAATGCATGGCTTATAGTCTATAATGCATCAAATAGAGTCTATAATGCATGGAATAGAGTCTATAATGCAGGGAATAGTGTCTATAATGCATGGAACAGTCTATAATGCAGGGAATAGTCTATAATGCAGGGAATAGTGTCTATAATGCAGGGAATAGTGTCTATAATGCATGGAATAGTGTCTATAATGCATGGAATAGAGTCTATAATGCATGGAATAGTGTATATAATGCATGGAATAGAGTCTATAATGCATGGGATAGCGTCTATAACGCAGGGAATAGTGTCTATAATGCATGGAACAGTCTATAATGCATGGATTATAGTCTATAATGCATGAAATAGAGTCTATAACGCATGGAATAGAGTCTATAATGACGGGAATAATGTCTATAATGCATGGAACAGTCTATAATGCAGGGAATAGCGTCTATAATGCATGGAATAGCATCTATAATGCATGGAATAGCATCTATAATGCATGGAATAGAGTCTATAATGCAGGGAATAGACTCTATAATGCATGGAACAGTCTATAATGCAGGGAATAGAGTCTATAATGCATGGAATAGCGTCTATAATGCATGGAATAGCATCTATAATGCATGGAATAGAGTCTATAATGCAGGGAATAGAGTCTATAATGCAGGGAATAGAGTCTATGATGCAGGGAACAGCGTCTATAATGCAGGGAACAGCGTCTATAATGCATGGAATAGCGTCTATAATGCAGGGTATAGAGTCTATAATGCAGGGAACAGCGTCTATAATGCAGGGAACAGCGTCTATAATGCAGGGAATAGCGTCTATAATGCAGAGAATAGCGTCTATAATGCATGGAATAGCGTCTATAATGCAGGGAACAGCGTCTATAATGCAGGGAATAGAGTCTATAATGCAGGGAATAGAGTCTATAATGCAGGGAATAGAGTCTATAATGCAGGGAATAGAGTCTATAATGCAGGGAATAGAGTCTATAATGCAGCGAATAGAGTCTATAATGCAGGGAATAGAGTCTATAATGCAGGGAAAAGAGTCCATAATGCAGGGAATAGAGTCTATAATGCAGGGAATAGTGTCTATAATGCATGGAATAGAGTCTATAATGCAGGGAATAGAGTCTATAATGCAGGGAATAGAGTCCATAATGCAGGGAATATAGTCTATAATGCACGGAATAGAGTCTATAATGCATGGAATAAAGTCTATAATGCAGGGAATAGAGTCTATAATGCAGGGAATAGAGTCTATTCCCTGTCTATAATGCATGGAACAGTCTATAATGCAGGGAATAGTCTATAATGCAGGGAAAAGTGTCTATAATGCATGGAATAGAGTCTATAATGCATGGAATAGAGTCTATAATGCATGGAATAGAGTCTATAATGCATGGAACAGTCTATAATGCATGGAACAGTCTATAATGCATGGATTATAGTATATAATGCATGGAATAGAGTCTATAATGCATGGAATAGCGTCAATAATGCATGGAATAGAGTCTATAATGCATGGAATAGCATCTATAATGCATGGATTATAGTCTATAATGCATGGAATAGAGTCTATAATGCATGGATTATAGTATATAATGCATGGAACAGTCTATAATGCATGGAACAGTCTATAATGCAGGGAATAGCGTCTATAATGCAGGGAATAGAGTCTATAATGCAAAAAATAGAGTCTATAATGCATGGAATAGAGTCTGTAATGCATGGAAGAGAGGCTATAATGCATGGAATAGTGTCTATAATGCATGAAATAGCATCTATAATGCAGGGAATAGTGTCTATAATGCATGGAACAGTCTATAATGCATGGCTTATAGTCTATAATGCATCAAATAGAGTCTATAATGCATGGAATAGAGTCTATAATGCAGGGAATAGTGTCTATAATGCATGGAACAGTCTATAATGTAGGGAATAGTCTATAATGCAGGGAATAGTGTCTATAATGCAGGGAACAGCGTCTATAATGCAGGGAACAGCGTCTATAATGCATCGAATAGCGTCTATAATGCAGGGAACAGCGTCTATAATGCAGGGAATAGCGTCTATAATGCATGGAATAGCGTCTATAATGCATGGAATAGCGTCTATAATGCATGGAATAGCGTCTATAATGCATGGAATAGCGTCTATAATGCATGGAATAGCATCTATAATGAATGGAATAGCATCTATAATGCATGGAATAGCGTCTATAATGCAGGGTATAGAGTCTATAATGCAGGGAACAGCGTCTATAATGCAGGGAATAGCGTCTATAATGCAGAGAATAGCGTCTATAATGCATGGAATAGCGTCTATAATGCATGGAATAGCGTCTATAATGCAGGGAACAGCGTCTATAATGCAGGGAATAGCGTCTATAATGCATGGAATAGCGTCTATAATGCAGGGAATAGCGTCTATAATGCATGGAACAGCGTCTATAATGCAGGGAATAGCGTCTATAATGCAGGGAACAGCGTCTATAATGCAGGGAATAGCGTCTATAATGCAGGGAATAGCGTCTATAATGCAGGGAATAGCGTCTATAATGCAGGGAATAGCGTCTATAATGCAGGGAATAGTCTATAATGAAAGGAATAGAGTCTATAATTCAGGGAATAGCGTCTATAATGCAGGGAATAGAGTCTATAATGCATGGAATAGCGTCTATAATGCAGGGAATAGAGTCTATAATGCAGGGAATAGTCTATAATGAAGGGAATAGAGTCTATAATGCAGGGAATAGTGTCTATAATGCAGGGAACAGCGTCTATAATGCAGGGAATAGAGTCTATAATGCAGGGAATGGCGTCAATAATGCATGGAATAGAGTCTATAATGCAGGGAATAGAGTATATAATGCAGGGAATAGCGTCTATAATGCAGGGAATAGAGTATATAATGCAGGGAATAGCGTCTATAATGCAGGGAATAGAGTCTATAATGCAGGGAATAGTGTCTATAATGCATGGAATAGAGTCTATAATGCAGGGAATAGAGTCTATAATGCAGGGAATAGAGTCCATAATGCAGGGAATATAGTCTATAATGCACGGAATAGAGTCTATAATGCATGGAATAAAGTCTATAATGCAGGGAATAGAGTCTATAATGCAGGGAATAGAGTCTATTCCCTGTCTATAATGCATGGAACAGTCTATAATGCAGGGAATAGTCTATAATGCAGGGAAAAGTGTCTATAATGCATGGAATAGTCTATAATGCATGGAATAGAGTCTATAATGCATGGAATAGAGTCTATAATGCATGGAACAGTCTATAATGCATGGAACAGTCTATAATGCATGGATTATAGTATATAATGCATGGAATAGAGTCTATAATGCATGGAATAGCGTCAATAATGCATGGAATAGAGTCTATAATGCATGGAATAGCATCTATAATGCATGGATTATAGTCTATAATGCATGGAATAGAGTCTATAATGCATGGATTATAGTATGTAATGCATGGAACAGTCTATAATGCATGGAACAGTCTATAATGCAGGGAATAGCGTCTATAATGCAGGGAATAGAGTCTATAATGCAAAAAATAGAGTCTATAATGCATGGAATAGAGTCTGTAATGCATGGAATAGCGTCTATAATGCAGGGAATAGAGTCTATAATGCAGGGAATAGTCTATAATGAAGGGAATAGAGTCTATAATGCAGGGAATAGTGTCTATAATGCTTGGAATAGAGTCTATAATACAGGGAATAGAGTCTATAATGCAGGGAACAGCGTCTATAATGCAGGGAACAGCGTCTATAATGCAGGGAACAGCGTCTATAATGCAGGGAACAGCGTCTATAATGCATGAAATAGAGTCTATAATGCAGGGAACAGCGTCTATAATGCAGGGAACAGCGTCTATAATGCATGGAATAGAGTCTATAATGCAGGGAACAGCGTCTATAATGCAGGGAACAGCGTCTATAATGCATGGAACAGCGTCTATAATGCATGGAACAGCGTCTATAATGCATGGAATAGCGTCTATAATGCATGGAATAGCGTCTATAATGCAGGGAATAGCGTCTATAATGCATGGAATAGCGTCTATAATGCATGGAATAGAGTCTATAATGCATGGAATAGAGTCTATAATGCATGGAATAGAGTCTATAATGCATGGAATAGAGTCTATAATGCATGGAATAGCGTCTATAATGCATGGAATAGCGTCTATAATGCATGGAATAGAGTCTATAATGCATGGAATAGCGTCTATAATGCATGGAATAGAGTCTATAATGCATGGAATAGCGTCTATAATGCTTGAAATAGAGTCTATAATACAGGGAATAGAGTCTATAATGCAGGGAACAGCGTCTATAATGCAGGGAACAGCGTCTATAATGCAGGGAACAGCGTCTATAATGCATGGAATAGAGTCTATAATGCAGGGAACAGCGTCTATAATGCAGGGAACAGCGTCTATAATGCATGGAATAGAGTCTATAATGCAGGGAACAGCGTCTATAATGCAGGGAACAGCGTCTATAATGCATGGAACAGCGTCTATAATGCATGGAACAGCGTCTATAATGCATGGAATAGCGTCTATAATGCATGGAATAGCGTCTATAATGCATGGAATAGCGTCTATAATGCAGGGAATAGCGTCTATAATGCATGGAATAGCGTCTATAATGCATGGAATAGAGTCTATAATGCATGGAATAGAGTCTATAATGCATGGAATAGAGTCTATAATGCATGGAATAGAGTCTATAATGCATGGAATAGCGTCTATAATGCATGGAATAGCGTCTATAATGCATGGAATAGAGTCTATAATGCATGGAATAGCGTCTATAATGCATGGAATAGAGTCTATAATGCATGGAATAGCGTCTATAATGCATGGAATAGAGTCTATAATGCATGGAATAGCGTCTATAATGCATGGAATAGCGTCTATAATGCATGGAATAGCGTCTATAATGCATGGAATAGTGTCTATAATGCATGGAATAGCATCTATAATATATGGAATAGCGTCTATAATGCATGGAATAGCGTCTATAATGCAGGGAATAGAGTCTATAATGCAGGGAATAGCGTCTATAATGCAGGGAACAGCGTCTATAATGCATGGAATAGCGTCTATAATGCATGGAATAGCGTCTATAATGCATGGAATAGCGTCTATAATGCATGGAATAGCGTCTATAATGCATGGAATAGCATCTATAATGCATGGAATAGCATCTATAATGCATGGAATAGCGTCTATAATGCAGGGAATAGAGTCTATAATGCAGGGAACAGCGTCTATAATGCAGGGAAAGGCGTCTATAATGCAGGGAATAGCGTCTATAATGCATGGAATAGCGTCTATAATGCAGGGAATAGCGTCTATAATGCATGGAATAGCGTCTATAATGCAGGGAATAGCGTCTATAATGCAGGGAACAGCGTCTATAATGCAGGGAATAGCGTCTATAATGCAGGGAATAGTCTATAATGAAAGGAATAGAGTCTATAATGCAGGGAATAGCGTCTATAATGCAGGGAATAGAGTCTATAATGCAGGGAATAGCGTCTATAATGCAGGGAATAGCGTCTATAATGCAGGGAATAGTCTATAATGAAGGGAATAGAGTCTATAATGCAGGGAATAGAGTCTATAATGCAGGGAATAGAGTCTATAATGCAGGGAATAGAGTCTATAATGCAGGGAATAGCATCTATAATGCAGGGAATAGTGTCTATAATGCTGTAATAGACTCAGCTGATGTCACAAACTCCAAATTGAACACAGTTTTCACAGACTATTTGAAAATTCATTTCCTGTACATAAATTTTATTTATAAAACCTTCTCATCAGGATTTTGTTTGGCAGACCTCACTTGTGTAGTGACATTAGTAAATAATATTTTTGTATCAAACGTTTTTTTATTCTGGTTGGCAGTTTCACATCAGAGGATGGCAAATTACCCCAAATATTAGAGAGTGAGTCAATTAATCACGTATACCACTGGTGTGTAATGTGTGAGTATCCCCTGTTGAACATGAATTACAGGGAGGCTTAGAGTGTGACGTGGTGTATCAACGTTAAACTGGAACATACTGGTAACCTCTCCTCTCGCATTCCTCTCTCTGTTCCTCTCCTCTGTTTTCTCTCCTCCTCTGCTGTCTTCTCCTCTCCTCCTTTTCTCTAAGCTGCTTCAGAGGTAGTGAAATGAAAAGGGATCTGGCAGCCCAAATTAAATGCAGTTCTGTCAGTGCCGCTCAAATCCCTCTTTCCCTTCAGTCTTTCTCTCTCCTCCTGTCTTTTTCTCTCTCCCTCCATCTCCGTCTCTCTTTCCATCTCTCTCCCGTCGTCTCTCGCTCTCTCCCCCACCCTTGTTCTCTCTCTCCCTCTGTTTCTCTCCCTCCGTCTCTCCCCTCAGAGGGAGGTGTGATGGATCTGTTACTCTGACTGACTCTGACTGCTTGTTAAGAGCAGTCTCTTCCTGTCACATCCACCAGTCACACACTTTCATTTCCTCCTATTGCACAGCTCTCTCTCCATTCTCTCCCTCCTCTCTTTCAAAACCCACAATGCAAGGGAGACTCTTTTCCCAGCCTTTTTAATCAGTTTCTGACAATCCACCTGTCTGTCTCCATTCGTGTGAGGACAGGTTTGATTGTGGGTTCTTGAGAAGGGAGCGAAGCAGGATTCAGAGACGTTCAAATCACCCTCACTTCCTCTTACACCGACGGGACAGCTGTCAAAACATTTGATGACACGGGCGGCGAGCCGAGGACATGTGACCGATTGCACCTGAGGAGAATGAGACGTCAGGTAAATCAGCTGACCAGAGGAGAGAATGGTGGCTGGCTATAGGTCAGGTCCCTATGGAAACTGTACTGTAGCCGTCACCTTGCATCAAGCACTATTCTTCATATGATTGACAGCTTGAGAAACTATGAGAAAGTGCATTCCGTGTGTATCAACGTCTCTGAAATGAGTTCTCACCATCTCTATGGATTGCTTTCCTTTACAGTACTCCTAAACCGTGTTTGTCTGCTGTGTGATTCAGCACTGCTGAGTAAAACTGAACCAGAACTGAACTCTGTTTCAACCCCACTAAACGCTGACTCTGTATGTGTCTCTTCACCCTGGAGGTGTGAGGGGTCAGGGGTTCAGAGGAGAGGGGAAGATCCCCTCTGTCCCCCCTCTGCCCCAGCATGGATGATGACAGAAGCCACCAAAGGAGCAGGAGAAGACCCACAACAGGACCCTCATACTGATGGCGGGCCTGAACCCACGCTCACCTCTCCTGTTAATTCTTAGTAAACACACTGGCGACAGGCTCCCGAGAGGGGCGAGGGGCGTATGTGTGTGTGTGTCTCTCTATGTGTGTTTGTTGTGCTGTGTTCAGGAGGGTCTGACTGACCGGTGATGAGTGACGCCTTCAGGTTTAGCCCCAGGCTGATCCCCAGGCTGATCCCCAGGCCCTTTAGAGACTCTACTGCTTGTTAACTGCACTGGGCCAGAGCAAGTTCCTTACCACCCCCCCAGACCCACACCTACCCAGACCCACACCTACCCAGCCCGGCCTGCACTACACCCACAGCCCCACATCTACCAAGCCCAGCAAGCCCTACACCCACCCAGCACTGCATTCCCTACACCCACAAACCACATCTACCCAGCCCAGCCTGCCCTACACCCACAATCCACACCTACCCAGCCCCCACAGCCCACACCTACCCAGCCCAGACTGCCCTAAACCCACACCTACCCAGCCCAGCCTGCCCTACACCCACAGCCCCACCTTCCCAGCCCAGTCTGCCCTACACTCACACCTACCCAGCCCAGCACCCACAGCTACCCAGCACAGCCTGCCCTACACCCACAGCCCACCTTCCCAGCCCAGCCTGCCTTACACCCACAGCTAAAACCTACCCAGCCCAGCCTGCCCTATACCCACAGCCCACACCTACCCAGCCCAGCACCCACAGCCCACACCAACCCAGCACAGCCTGCCCTACACCCACAGCCCACACCTACCCAGCCCTACACCCACACCTTCCCTGCCCTACACCCACAGCCCCACCTACCCAGCCCAGCCTGCTCTACACCCACACCTACCCAACCCAGCCTGCCCTACACCCACAGCCCCACCTACCCAGCCCAGCCTGCTCTACACCCACACCTACCCAGCCCAGCCTGCCCTACACCCACAGCCCCACCTACCCAGCCCAGCCTGCCCTACACCCACAGCCCCACCTACCCAGCCCAGCCTGCTCTACACCCACACCTACCCAGCCCAGTCTGCCCTACACCCGCAGCCCCACCTACCCAACCCAGCCTGCCCTACTCCCACAGCCCCTCCTACCCAACCCAGCCTGCCCTACACCCACAGCTCCACCTACCCAGCCCAGCCTACCCTAAACCCACAGCCCCACCTACAAAGCCAAGCCTACCCTAAACCCACAGCCCCACCTACAAAGCCCAGCCTACCCTACACCCAAAGCCCACACCTTTATCACCTCAGCCTCATCTGTTAGCACCGGGTGGCCCCCTCCTCCCCCTCTGTTTACATCCAGATGACAGCACCCGTCCTCAGCTTCCTGATGCTGACCAGAGATGTCCCCGTGACCCGGGGTAGGGACCAAGGGGGAGAGAAAGGGCAGAGGGGAACCTATAGCTGCCACACCCAGATCCAGCTCTATACTATTGTCCACCAGCTCCAGCATTGTGCATTGAATCTAAAGAAAGGCCTCCAGATTTCCTAGCTTAGGTAAACAAATATAAACAGACTGAGAACAACTTCTAAAGACCAAACCCCAGGGCAGCCCGCAGCTTTTCACTGACACATTTTACATTTTAGTAATTTAGCAGACACTTATCCAGAGAGGGGGGTTTCCACCATTGGTGCCAGGACAGAGGAGATTGGACTGGGCTGAGCGGGAGGGCCAAGAGACCTGAGGTGGCAGAACGGAGTGCTCGGTTTGGGGTGTAGGGTTTGAGCATAGCCTGAAGGTAGGGATGGGCAGTTCCTCTTGCTGTTCCGTAGGCAAGTACCATGGTCTTGTAGTGAATGTGAGCTTCAACTGGAAGCCAGTGGAGTGTGCGAAGGAGCGTGGTGACATGAGAGAACTTGGGAAGGTTGAAAACTAGGCGTTCTGGATAAGTTGTAGGGGTTTGATGGTACAAGCAGGGAGCCCAGCCAACAGCGAGTTGCAGTAGTCCAGGCGGTACAGGACAAGACCCTGGATTAGGACCTGTGTGAGGTAGGGTCGTACTCTACAGATGTTGTAGAGTATGAACCTGCAGGAGCGAAGAACTGCTTTGATGTTTGCAGAGAACGACAGGGTGTTGTCTAGGGTCACGCCAAGATTCTTTCCACTCTGGGAGGGGGACACTGTGGAGTTGTTAACTGTGATGGAGAGCGGACAGGCCTGCCCCGGGAGGAAGAGCAGCTTGGTCTTGTCGAGGTTGAGCTTGAGGTGGTGGGCCGTCATCCAAGTTGAGATATCTGCCAGGCACGCAGAGATGAGTGTCGCCACCTGGGTGTCAGAAGGGGGGAAGGTGAAAAGTAGTTGAGTGTCATCCGCATAGCAATGATAGGAGAGACCATGTGAGGATATGACGGAGCCGAGTGACTTGGTGTATGGAAAGACGAGGGCCTAGAACTGAGCCTTGGGGGACACCAGTAGTAAGAGTACGTGGTGCAGACACAGATCCTCTCCACGTCACCTGGTGACACGCACAACTAACAAACAACTATCTAACATCTGATCTCAAATACCACCATTTGTGTTTCCATATAAAACGACTGGGAACAAAATAAAAGTCAGGGTAGACGGGGCTGTGTTATTATGGTGCTATGCTTCACTACCAGTCCAAAAGTGACTGGTTTGGTCACAGTGTAACTTACAGAAAGTATATTACTGGAGAGGAAGTAGGAAGTGATAGGAAAATAAGCTCCAGAGTGGTTCACATACCATAAATACTGTAGTGCATTCAGACTGACCCTAGAGTATCTTTCAAATTGTTAACACTCCATGAAAAGTCTTACTGCCTGAATTCAGATCAGCAGTTGCAGGCATGCTGGATTATATCTGACTCTACTTCCTCTTTTGGACCAGGTTATGACACACTCTTCTCCCCACACTGTAGTTAAAAGTTACCCACAGATCTAAGATCAGATTACCCTACCCTCAATTCTAACCTTATCCATTGCAGAGTAAAGACATATCTGACCCTTTATCAGTGGTTAGAGATAGGGACAGCATATACCTTACTGCTCTGCCCACCTCTGTCTGTCTGAATGGCAGCTCTACCTCTTTCAGTTTTCCCCCAACTCCCTGGCACAGCCACATTTACCAGTCCCAGCAATGTACAGGCCTCCTCGTCAGACTCTCTGTGCCAACTACAAGCTGCCCATAATGGAGGCCTAGCCCGGCCCAGTAATCCATCCTTCTGTTTACGACTGCTGGGGCCTCTCTTACACAACCAGCTACATGGAGGAGCTCATGTCACGCTGACCAAGACGGCCAACCTCAAACATCCACACAGATATCTGAACCAGCCAGAGTCTTAACCCTGCCCTCTCTCACTCTGTCTCTCACTCTCTCTCTCTCCCAGTCTATCTCTTCATCCAGCTCTACTCTCAATCACTCCATCTCCCCTTTTGGTCTGACGCTATCACTCTAGCTCAGGGTAGATTTCAGGCCTATTCTGCAAATCTTCTGACACTTAGTGGCTGCTCCAGTTGCTCCTGCCCCGACATCTTATTCATAGGCCCAGGGAGTGGGAGTTTGGCAAGCTGCTAATACATGAAACCAATATGACTTCCACAACTGGTCGGTGGAAAAAGGCATCAGGCACCTTGCTTCGGGTAATTGATAGCTTCTGCTGGGTAATATGGAGGAACTGTGATCATGCTGAGTGTGTGTGTGTGTGTGTGTGTGTGTGTGTGTGTGTGTGTGTGTGTGTGTGTGTGTGTGTGTGTGTGTGTGTGTGTGTGTGTGTGTGTGTGTGTGTGCGTGCGTGCGTGCGTGCGTGGCTTCCCAGGTTACGTTGCTCTGGGGGTAACAGTCACACGGCTGGAAACATTATATTAGCCCAGGAAATAAGCCCGAGCCACTTTCACTTTCCTGTGACATCACACAGCGTCCAGTAATAAAAGTGGTGGTCTTACCTACTCCTGCCTATCAGAGACGCACCCTATAGACACCTGGCTGACAGTTGATTTGCCAAATGTCCACGAGGACTGGTGGGAAGATAGCTAAAGCTTCTGCAGGGGGACTGACTGGGATGGTTGGGGTGAATTAGTGTCATGTGTTGACTTGGTCTCATCACTGTGCAGGCTCCTCTCCACTTTGAAGGCCCCTGACTGTTGACATCACTAAAGCTGAGCAGGCATTGGAGTGAACAGGCTGAGGGGTGGGGGGCTGGAAAAACACTAGGCCTCTTACAGAGAAGGGGTGGGAGGAGGTCTTATGTCTATTCAGGCCCCTAGAGATGAGTTGGTGTGTGCGTGTGTACGTGTGTATGGTGTGCGCGTGCGTGTGTGTGTGTGGCGTGTGTGTGTGTGCGTGGTACTTGTGATCTCCTTGGTGATTGAAAGGTTGCCCTTTCCACCAGATTGACCCCCTAAGGGGCATGGGTGCCATCAATTATGTCACCCCCAAACTGGGCTTCCCTATACACACCGGATTATATGAAGTGTAAAACATTAGAAAAATGTGTCTGAAACGTCAGAGAAGCACATTTGCTCAGACAAGGGGGGGGTTGTAAAGAGACACCATGGAAGGAGTAGGCCTCAACAAGTGAGTGTGTTTGAAGGCATTGTCATGCACTAGCAAGGGCAGGGCGTCTATGTAAGGCAGAGCTACAGTCCATCTTTAAGGGCAGAATGCAGGGAGGATGGACGGACATGCTTTGCACAGGGCCAAATGAGGCAGAACCCGATTGGCTTTTGTGGTCGTCTCTTTTGTTGGCAAAGAAAAAGCAAATCTGTTTTAGGGTCGCAATCCAACAGTCCAATTCAGCCCCACAAACATCACACAAAAACCCTACTCGCACGGCTCTAACCGTCACACAGGTCAGCATGAGAGCGGATCCAGTTGAATTTAATGGTTAAACCACATAACCCCATCTAAATGAGCTCTGCAGATGGCTACCACACACACACAGATTTGCCTTCACATCAGGGGGACTGGTAAGGACATACACATTCTACACAGACTACTAGCCCAGCCTTCCTGACCTAGACAAAATTAATCACTGTCCACCATAAGAAAGCATCTGGGGTATAAGGACTAATTTAGGACAGAAAAGATGGCGCTTGACAGAGATGGAGGACACATGGCACTTGCTCACATGAGCATGCTACTAGACTGCTGCCTCCACCTAAAGGTTGATCACAGATTGTAGATAGCAGATTCGGATCAGCACCTCTCTCTTGCCAATAAAAGCTTTTTGCTGACTGGGGGAAAGCCAGGATCTCTCCCAGAAAGTTACAATGTTACACACACTCCAATGCTCCACACCTCATTACCTAAAAAATGCTAAACCAATAATGGGGATTTCCATCAATCTCCTGCAGCATTGCTAGCACAGGAGAAGATGGTTTAGCATGTCTATAGGGACAGAACTGGGCCATTTATAGAGTTAACATTAGAGTAGGGCTGAAAATGCCGTGCTTTAACTATTCCATTGAAAGAACACAGGCCACAGGCTTTTGTGACGCTAGTTTGGAAAGTGTTTTTAATGCTTTTGTATGCTGGGCGCTGTCCTCAGATAATCGCATGGTATGCTTTCGCCGTAAAGCCTTTTTGAAATCTGAAAAAGCGGCTGGATTAACAAGAGGATAAGCTTTTAAATGACGTATGACACTTGTATTGTCATGAATGTTTAATATTACGATGTTTGTATTTTGAATTTCGCTCTCTGCAATTTCACCGGATGTTGTCGAGATGGGGCGCTAGTGTCCCACCTTTCCCAAAGAAGATAATCAGAGAGGAAACAAAGAGACCAAAGATAACCCTGAAGGAGCTGCAAAGCTCCACAGTGGAGATTGGAGTATATGTCCATAGGACCACTTCAAGACGTACACTCCACAGAGCTGGGCTTTACGGAAGAGTGGCCATAAAAAAGCCATTGCTTAAAGAAGAAAATAAGCAAACACGTTTGACATGTGGGAGACATGTGGGAGACTCCCCAAACATATGGTAGAAGGTACACTGGTCAGATGAGACTATAATGTAGATTTTTGGCCATCAAGGAAAACACTGTCTGGCGCAAACCCAACACCTCTCATCACATTAAGAACCCCATCCCCACAGTGAAGCATGGTGGTGGCAGCATCATGCTGTGGGGATGTTTTTCATTGGCAGGGACTGGAAACTGGTCAGAATTGAAGGAATGATGGATGCGCTAAATAGAGGGAAATTCTTGAGGGAAACCTGTTTCAGTCTTCCAGAGATTTGAGACTGGGACGGAGGTTCACCTTCCAGCAGGACAATGACCCTAAACATACTGCTAAAGCAACACTCGAGTGGTTTAAGGGGAAACATTTAAATGTCTTGGAATGGCCTAGTCAAAGCCCAGACCTCAATCCAATTGAGAATCTGTGGTACGACTTAAAGATTGCTGTACACCAGCGGAACCCATCCAACTTGAAGGAGCTGGAGCAGTTTGCCTTGAAAAATCCCAGTGTCTAGATGTGCCAAGCTTATAGAGACATATCCCATGAGACTTGCAGCTGTAATTGCTGCAAAATGTGGCTCTACAAAGTATTGACTTTGGGGGGTGAATAGTTAAGCACGCTCAAGTTTTCTGTTTTTTTGTCTTGTTTCTTGTTTGCTTTACAATAAAAAAATATTTTGCATCTTCAAAGTGGTAGGCATGTTGTGTAAATCAAATTATACAAGGCAACAAAATAAGAAAAATGCCAAAGGGAGTGAATACTTTCGCAAGCCACTGTATGTGACTGTATGAACAGAAAGGCCTGAGATCCATCACTGCTCTGGCTAGAAAGGTATGTGACTGTAGGAACAGAAAGGCCTGAGGTCCATCACTGCTCTGGCTAGAAAGGTATGTGACTGTAGGAACAGAAAGGCCTGAGGTCCATCACTGCTCTGGATAGAAGGGTATGTGACTGTAGGAACAGAAAGGCCTGAGGTCCATCACTGCTCTGGCTAGAGAGGTATGTGACTGTATGAACAGAAAGGCCTGAGGTCCATCACTGCTCTGGCTAGAGAGGTATGTGACTGTATGAACAGAAAGGCCTGAGGTCCATCACTGCTCTGGCTAGAGAGGTATGTGACTGTATGAACAGAAAGGCCTGAGGTCCATCACTGCTCTGGCTAGAGAGGTGTGTGACTGTATGAACAGAAAGGCCTGAGGTCCATCACTGCTCTGGCTAGAAAGGTATGTGACTGTAGGAACAGAAAGGCCTGAGGTCCATCACTGCTCTGGCTAGAGAGGTATGTGACTGTATGAACAGAAAGGCCTGAGGTCCATCACTACTCTGGCTAGAGAGGTATGTGACTGTATGAACAGAAAGGCCTGAGGTCCATCACTGCTCTGGCTAGAGAGGTATGTGACTGTATGAACAGAAAGGCCTGAGGTCCATCACTGCTCTGGCTAGAGAGGTATGTGACTGTATGAACAGAAAGGCCTGAGGTCCATCACTGCTCTGGCTAGAGAGTTATGTGACTGTATGAACAGAAAGGCCTGAGGTAGGGCTACATTACTGTGTGAAAGACCTGTCAGATCCCACTCATGTCTTTATCCTGGGAGTGAAGCTGGCAGGTCTGCTAAGTCTGTTAGAGAGAGAGGAATACATAGTGGACTAGTAGGAGTTCCCTAGGGGTGCAGTCCCATTGTAAAGGCTGTAGTAGAGTACTGTCAGGGCTAATACAGACAGCTCCTCTATAAGGTCCCCAGGCTCTGACAGACATGAGGCTAACTGACCCGTATGAACCCCCGTCTCCTGTACTGGGTGGTCTAGAACAAGACAACCACCATTTACATTCATGAGTAATATGAGTTAGAAAATGGAAAGGATACTATCTGTTTTTAGACTTGTGAATTAATCGCACTACACACACACCCCTGCTCATTTCATTGTGTGTTCGTGCTCCCCACCCAGGGAGCCAGGCAGGCTGCTGGGAGCTGAGTGGGTAAACAGTGTTTATAAGGCAGTTAGCCAGCAGAGAGAGGATGCAGCCCTCCAGGCAGCTCTTACCCAAATAAAACAGACATTTATTACACCGTACATGACCCTCTCATTACACATAAATAGAAATTAATGAGAGCTATATCTGGCGCTCCCCACGGAGGGAGGCGGGCCCCTCTAAAGGACTAGCGTTAATTACACTGTCCTACATCTCACCCACTTAACACCGCCCACTAGCGTGAGCTATCTGGAAGGGAGAGACCACCCCACCCCCCCCCCCCCCACTACCTGCAGTGATCTGATTGCCCCTGTGAGCTTTAGCGAGATGGTATGACCCTAAAAAAGGAGTTGGAGTTGGTTTAAGACATTTCTGGGGGATACTGTACTGTATCGTTGTGTTTTTTTATAGCAAAATAATCATCTTGAGAGTAACGTGTGGAGGTATATGTTGACCAACAAACACACTTGATGTTTTATCTCAGTTGGCTTCTCCACCTCATACAGGACCTCCTGAAAGAGAAACAAACTAAGAAACAAAATAAGGAACTTCCCAGCATGTTACTGAGCTCCACTACTCCTCTCACATCTCCTCCTCTATCACCCATCCTGCATCACATCATCCACCTCCCTCTCTCTCCCCACATCCATTCATCCATCATCTCTACTCCTCTCACTTCTCCTCCTCTATCACCCATCCTGCATCACATCATCCATCTCCCTCTCTCTCCCCACATCCATTCATCCACTATCTCTACTCCTCTCACTTCTCCTCCTCTATCACCCATCCTGCATCACATCATCCGTCTCCCTCTCTCTCCCCACATCCATTCATCCATCATCTCTACCTCCTCTGTCTACCTCTGCCTGACTGCCATTTAAATCCTCCCATTATCTCTTCCTCTACTTTCCCCCACGTGTCTCCTCCCTCCACCCCCTCACCTGAAACGTCCCAAATAATCTGCTGCATCTTCTCCATAATTCCTCTCTTTCTTTGCGATTCTTCAAGCGAATCAGACAATTTTACACTCCTCTTCCCGTCAGGATTCCCCCGTTCTCCTGCTCTTTGTTCTCAACGCAGCTTAACGCACTTAAGAGCCTGAACACGATAGCTGCACTGATGACTTTGGAGAATTAAAATGGGGAATTGCACAACATGTGCAGAGGGGTGAGACTGGGGGAATAGGTAGGTGGGGTACTTCAGTTATGAACTTTGCTACCTGTCTGCTACTACTGTGTCTTGCCTCTACTGTGCCTGCGACACAGAAAGAGTGTACCCACCAACAATAAGGCGTTTATTCACAGATAATAAAATTAAATATCAAGGGGATGAGCCTAGAAGAATCAGAGTGGAATCTTTCTCAGGGGATAAACATACACGTTTGCTACAGGAAAACATGAATCCATTTTACAATATGTTTTTTACTCGCAGAAAACAAAACCACCACCCTTCTGCATCTGGGGGAAAAGGTGGGACTGAATGTTCCTGTCTGCTGCTACACTGTCTAGAGCCAGAGCCTACAGTGAAACAGTACTTCCTCCAACAGTTTGCTTTTCATTCCCACAAAAGAAAAACAGAACCGCCCCTCTGTGTCTGTGTTAATTGACTCGATCCCACATAGAGACGAGCATCAGATCAGTTGGAGAATAAATAATTACACCTGGATCAAAGTGATGCAATAATTGCATGTCAAGTGTTGGTTAACGTTAATGTCTATTGTCAGCAGAAAGAGGGTGTGCTTTGGTATGGGAGTATGGAAACATCTTTCTTTCATCTCTGTTTAACTCTCTCACTGTCTGTCATTCTCTATCTCTCTCTCTCTTGCTCGTTCTCACTCTTTCTTTCTCTCCCTTCAATCTCTTTCTTTCTCACTCTATATATCCTTTCCCCTCTCTCTCTCTCCCTCTCGGTGTCTGTGACAGGAGCAGGCAGGGAGAGGCCCTGCAGCTAGCCCGCCCGTCCTCCCGTCCACAGCCACAGTGAATGTGATTAAACTGAGCAGTGATTAATCTGCTCTGCCCTGTAATTCCTCTTTACCACTTTAATGGATGTTATCTCCCCCCTCTGAAGACTTATCTTGCTGATCAGGGCCGGGCTAGGAGGAAAAACAACCTGCTAAATAAATAAATAACGGAGGAAGGGGATTGGAGGAGCTGCTAAGAGGAGGAGACAGATCAGTCCCTGTAAAGTGCTCATTTGTTTTCTAAGAAAAACAGACAAGTGACTTCAAAGTCTGCCAATACAGTAGAAACACTGTCAACATCACAATCCACCAGACACACACAATGAATTACCCAAACCGGTGTCGATAACAAATATCTTAGTTTTTTATGAACGCACAAAGAAAGAGAGATATTCTATAGGTAATTATAAATGGTTTGGGATGAGAATATACCAAGCAAGAAAATGAGCTGAGGGTTTGCCGAGCTTTTTCTTCATTATGGAATAAGAAGCAAAACAATAGCACTTCCTTATTTGATGTGTCCATATTAGGAGTTCATTTAAGATGAAAAGTAGGATAATGATGTCTCAGACTGCCTCATATATTCCATATACAGTAAAGGCCGACAGCACTGAGCAACTTGGCTCCGGTCTCTTCCCATTGTGTGAACCAAAACACCCCAAATCACCACACAATTCTCCAGAAGACAATGACTTGTATTATGTTTACTGTTAAATTATCAGAGAGAAAAATCACACACACTATTACATCTTTGACTAATAATGACAGCAGATTAAACAGAAACAGCAGGATGTGGTCAATCATTGTTAGGTATTGTTTAAAAATGATACAGAGGAAATCCCGAGAGCGCCTTCAACGTCACGTCAACAGCTGAATTGGATTTAGACCTTGGGAGGCTGTGTGTAGTGTGTGTGTAGTGTGTGTGTAGTGTGTGTGTGCACACAAGGTTGGGTGGCCTGTGACGGAGGCCTTCTGTGCAGTGAAAGGGTTAAAAAATCCCTTTCTGTTCACTCACTCACACACACACACAGTGGTTTTACTGTAGATTCTGTCACACAGCCAATCCCCTAGTGAGATTCCAGTCAGTACCTATGTCTTCAGGTACAAAGCTGCGGGCTGCAGTGGCTGCAGGTAACATAAACACTGCTGCCTCCGCAGCCCCACTCCGCAGCGCACCGTATCTGTGCTGCATGAAATTCTCTAAAGGGGTTTAAGTATTTACCCAGAACACTATCAGGCTCTGACGAAAATGCAGCTTACCCTGTTGAATAAGTACTTCAAAGAGAATCGCAAATACCTTTTGCCTGCGATTTATGCTCCATTTTCTACCCCTCTCTCTCTTACTTTCCTTCTCATTTTATATTTCCCCTCAACACAAGCCGGCTCCGTAATGTAAAATGTATTATCAGCCCTATATTTCCTTTTTAAATGAATAATAACAATAATCTTGGAGTAATTTCTTTTCAGTGTGGAGGGTTGTAAATAGGTTGCAGCAGGTGTGTTAATATAGAGCTGGAGGTAAACAAGGCCGAGCTAGAATGAACACCAGGATTATACACTATTCTATGTTCTGTGATAAGGACAACACACACGACTATCCAGGTAGCCTGGTGCACACACACACGCACACACACACACACACACACACACACACACACACACACACACACACACACACACACACACACACGGAAGGAAGCATAAACTACTCCACATTTCATATACTGTTACATACACAAAATCACAAACACGTACAAATAATCACAGACACTCTTAAAATTACTCAATATCGATAACAGACAGCTACAGTGCATTCTTCTAAAATGCTCAACTAAAAAACTGCTGAGATTTACCAGAATATAATGAATGGTTTTATAATACAAATATATAAAAGTAATAAAAATGCTCTTTAAACAATTTACTGTTTAGTTCACACTTACCATTAATCTGGCATGCATGTGTGTGGCATGTATACAAAACTGTTAGAAAATGTTGCCCTAGAATGTCAAGCTAGAGAGTGAAACAGAGTAGTATGATTATACTGTAGTTAAGGCTCAATAAACTAGAGAGTGAAACAGAGTAGTGTGATTCTACTGTAGTTAAGCCTCAATAAACTAGAGAGTGAAACAGAGTAGTGTGATTCTACTATAGCTTAACCACAATAAACTAGAGAGTGAAACAGAGTAGTGTATTGAAACAGAGTAGTGTGATTCTACTGTAGCTAAACCTAAATAAACTAGAGAGTGAAACAGAGTAGTGTGATTCTACTGTAGCTAAGCCTCAATAAACTAGAGAGTGAAACAGAGTAGTGTGATTCTACTGTAGCTAAGGCTCAATAAACTAGAGAGTGAAACAGAGTAGTGTGATTCTACTGTAGCTAAGCCTCAATAAACTAGAGAGTGAAACAGAGTAGTGTGATTCTACTGTAGCTAAGGCTCAATAAACTAGAGAGTGAAACAGAGTAGTGTGATTCTACTGTAGCTAAGCCTCAATAAACTAGAGAGTGAAACAGAGTAGTGTGATTCTACTGTAGCTAAGGCTCAATAAACTAGAGAGTGAAACAGAGTAGTGTGATTCTACTGTAGCTAAACCTAAATAAACTAGAGAGTGAAACAGAGTAGTGTGATTCTACTGTAGCTAAGGCTCAATAAACTAGAGAGTGAAACAGAGTAGTGTGATTCTACTGTAGCTAAGCCTCAATAAACTAGAGAGTGAAACAGAGTAGTGTGATTCTACTGTAGCTTAAGGCTCAATAAACTAGAGAGTGAAACAGTAGTATGATTCTACTGTAGCTAAGGCTCAATAAACTAGAGAGTGAAACAGAGTAGTGTGATTCTACTGTAGCTAAAACTAAATAAACTAGAGAGTGAAACAGAGTAGTATGATTCTACTGTAGCTAAACCTCAATAAACTAGAGCGTGAAACAGAGTAGTGTGATTCTACTGTAGCTAAGGCTCAATAAACTAGAGAGTGAAACAGAGTAGTGTGATTCTACTGTAGCTAAACCTAAATAAACTAGAGAGTGAAACAGAGTAGTGTGATTCTACTGTAGCTAAACCTCAAACTAGAGCGTGAAACAGAGTAGTGTGATTCTACTGTAGCTAAACCTAAATAAACTAGAGAGTGAAACAGAGTAGTGTGATTCTACTGTAGCTAAACCTCAAACTAGAGCGTGAAACAGAGTAGTGTGATTCTACTGTAGCTAAGGCTCAATAAACTAGAGAGTGAAACAGAGTAGTGTGATTCTACTGTAGCTAAGGCTCAATAAACTAGAGAGTGAAACAGAGTAGTGTGATTCTACTGTAGCTAAGCCTCAAGCCTCTAAATGTCCTGCTCTTTCTTACCTACCGGGGCACAGAAAAACAACAACTAGCACAACCCCCAAAAAAAAAACATTCCCCCAAAAATGATTAATGCTGAAACTGCACACTACAGAACCATAACATCTATAATATTTTACAAACCCATCAAATAAGTGGATAGGGATTAATTGGCCCTGACGACCTTAAAATAATTATATGAACAGTGCAACTCTAAACTCCCAATGAAATTGATACACTTTGATAATTAGATTCTTGGCTCTGACCCGCTGAAGTCAATAAAGGTTATTAAGGCCAATTGCTGTCTAAACGCATTAGAGGCAGAGTAAACTGTCTGTCTATAGGAGGGAGGGAGGGCCTCCTGCACTAGTTCAGCCCAGCACCAATACGATAATCCATTCTCCGTCCGGAGGTTTCTCCTCTCCCGACGGTGTCTGTCTGCACTCTGGAAAGGTTAAGCGAATCCAATCTGGTTTTGTATGGCAGAGCTTTGATCAAATGAGCTCACACTGCAATAACATTTACATTGACCCCCCTCTCTCTTTCTCTCTCTCTCTCGTTCTCTCGCTGAAGCTCCATCCCCTCCTCCCCCTCGCTAGGTCAATAACCTAATCAGCTATCGATGGCGACCTGGCCAGCCTGCGAGTGATTGCTCTGTGCTCCCCCTGAGTCGCTCCCCCTCAGCAGCCCGCCCCAGATTGTTACTGAGGACCAACATTAAAGACAGGGAGCGAGGGAAAGGAGAAGAGAAATTATGAAATGGTCACAGGCCGCGTCCCTACACATCACGTTCCTCCACAACTACATGACGGGAGTGTGACCAAACCCAGAGGAAGAGAGAGAGACTGACAAAGTGGTTACAGGGAGACGCTAGAAGACATGGCCCAGGTACCCCTGCCTGTTTTGTAGATCTTGAAGTATACAAATATATTCAAGTGTGTGGATTATATTTATTGTGAAAGTGGATACATTTTCTTGATACACGCTGAGAGATTTTAATCTACAAGTCTCGTTCAACTGTCAAATGAGGAATGGAGAGAGAGAGAGAGAGAGAGAGAGAGAGAGAGAGAGAGAGAGAGAGAGAGAGAAGGAGAGAGAAGGAGAGAGAAGGAGAGAGAAGGAGAGAGAAGGAGAGAGAAGGAGAGAGAAGGAGAGAGAAGGAGAGAGAGAGAGAGAGAGAGAGAGAGAGAGAAAATACTGTCTGAAATCTCTTTGCATGCCAGCAGCTTTTTAAGTTATGATATGATCAGCCACAGAAGTCAGGGAAAGTGACAAATTAGGGGAGAAGCTGTAGAGTGCAGGCAGAGCTGGTAAATCAATTAAAGTCAAACAGAGTGCATACATTAGCATCATCACACACACACAAACACAAACACACACACACAAACACACACAAGAAAAAAGGAAATATGCAATTTTTTGTTGCTTCTCCCGCACAGCAAAAAAAAATGATATAAAAAAATGAAAGATAATAAATGCCATACCAGTATTTAAAATATTTTGCATAAAGCCAGACTGTCTCTCTCCTTTTGTCAGCCAGGTGGAAGCTATTCATTGTTGCTGGTTTAAGTAAATGTCAGGATTGTATGAGATCCATGATAGTAGGTCCTAGGGGGGCTGGGCTGCGGACCGGGCCCATCCAAACCATAACAGGGTTCCACCCCCCCTCGCTCCATTCCTAGTCTGGATCACAGGGGAACAGAGCCTTTACACCCCTGTCCTTTAACCACGGGGCGCAGTCTGTACCCCTCGTCTTCTAAGAGAGGTGGAACACTGGACCTTCTTCATACAGGTACCTATTCTCATATCTGATAAGCACTTCAATTCCTTTATCTATGCATGGAGCACTCGTGCACCCACCCACCCACACCCAGCTGATCTGAAAAATCTTTATTTAGCCTCTCTCTACCACTGACTTCCATCTACCTCTTGTTGTTTCTATTAGGAAGCCACTTCAATTCATGAGGTAACAGTTTGGAGATAAAAGGAAGAGAGAGAAAACCTCTGGATGTGTTTTATCAGAATGTCATTCAGATGGCAGGGTGAGTATTTGCATGACAACAGGGACTGAGCCCTAGGGAGGAAACTAGCATCTATAAACAGACAGCAGCTTCTGAAATATACTGAACACAATGCAAGGCTATGTATGTCGCAGGCATACACACAAACACACACACAGACACACACACACACACACACACACACACACACACACACACACACACCACACACACACACGCAAATCCATTTCAATAATATACGGTCTTTGTTGTCAATTAAAAACAGCACACACTACTGTGTTTTTCCTTTTTTTATGTGTAAAAATAGTTTATGTATAAGTATATGAAAATATAAACAATGTAAGTAAGTTATAAAATCATTTGACAATTCAAGTAGAAGTGTAATATACAAAGATAAGCGATCGAAAAAAGGAAAATAAAAATGCATATATAAGTGATTTCTATAATACTGAGAAAGGCCTATTTAATCAGTATGTGGTACAATATTGCTTATGAAAGCACAAAGAGCCTTCCTCAACAATAGTGGCCCATTTTATTTGTTCATTTTCCCCAAACACAATGAGCATGGCTTTGATTTACTTAATGGGTCAAAGACAAATACCTCCCTGATAAACTACTTCATGTTGTTTCATTTAGAAAACAACACAATGCACCTTCAGTAAAATACAAAATGATAAAGAAGAAAACGAGTAAATAGAGTTTACAGACGCTAAATGGGAAAGTATTAATTAACAGCATGCCTCTAATATAAAATACAAAATAGAGAATAAACATTGCTCTAAAGGGAATGAGAATTCTTTGAAATAAAAAATGATTCTGTAGACTACTCAAGGCAATGTGTAGCAGACACACGTCTGCTTGTCTGACCAGTGCCAGGGAAAACTAAACGATGAGTGCGGTCTGGTTGACCTTGAGAGAGAGTGAGAGAGTGAGAGTGTGAGAGTGAGAGAGAGAGAGCGAGAGACACACACACACACACAGCTGGTTGACCATCAGAGAAAGAGAGAGAGCCTTCACATCTCACTCCTCCTCCTCTCTAAGTACAGGTTCAAATCACACACTTCATCTAAGCTCTAGATGAGTTTAGAACCGTCTCCCCCTCCTCCTGGCTGTGTGGACGCGAGTGAGCCAGCCAGCCAGCCTGCCTGCCAGCCTGACTGACTGCCTGCCAGCCTGACTGACTGCCTGCCTGTGTCTCAGTGCAGAGCAGCACCGGGCTTCTCCAGGCTCCTCTCTTTATCCCCGCCTGAGTATTAGATGTGATTACTGCTCAGCGCTCCACACTGACAAAGACGGAGAGTACAGAGAGAGAGAGATGGACAGAGAGAGAGAGATAGAGAGAGAAAGATAGAGAGAGAGAGATGAGAGAGAGAGACGGAGAGAGAGATGGAGAGAGAGAGATAGAGAGAGAAAGAGAGAGAAAGAGAGAGAAAGAGAGAGAAAGAGAGAGAAAGAGAAAGAGAGACGGAGAGAGAGAGAAAGAGAGAAAGAGAAAGAGAGAAAGAAAGAGAGAGAGAGAGGGAGAGAGAGAGGGAGAGAGAGAGGGAGAGAGAGAGGGAGAGAGAGAGAGAGAGAAAGAGAGAAAGAGAGAGAGAGAGAGAGAGAGAGATGGAGGGAGGGAAGGAGAGAGAGTGAGGGAGAGAGAGGGAGCACAGCTCTGGTCTTGGCTGTTTCAATGATACAAGAGTGCCCCCTACTGCTCCACTCTGCAGAGTTACAACACACACTTTGATACAACAGCAGAGCTGAGATTGGACTATCACACACACACACGTGCGCAGTCACACACGTACGGTAAACAGATGTGACTAAGTAGACTTCAATGTGAACAACCCATCCTCTCTCATTGATGAAATGACTGAGAAAATGATGTGTCAGAACAATTACTAGTCCCTTGTGATATGGTGAAGATCTGAGTAAGACCATGTTGAACCAGACATTCTTAATATCACACCCGGGGTGTGACACAAAGACATTTCACAATCACACCTGCACTCTCTGATTATTATCGGTGTAGTTTGTGCAATGAACTCAAGCACAGGCACATTTGAGGTTACACAGATGTATACAGCCAATCAGCATCAGATCCTGATGGAAGCTGTCCACTGTGAGAATGCTGATCAGGTTGGAACAGGAACACTACACTAATAAATGAATGAACTGAAGTGTTACAGTGAAGTTCTTTGTGATTAGACTTTGTATGGCTCTTAAATGGCAAATCGTAGACAGTCAACCTTACTACTACACACTAGTATGTGTTATTACTGGGTCCCAGTGGGTCTCTGTGCAGTCTTACCATGAGCTCCATCTCTCTCCAGTCATTCTCCAGCTGCCCCATGGGTCTGGCCCACCAGCTGCAGAACCGGGTGTAGCGCTGGCCCTGGAACCAGTACTGCCTCAGCCACTCAAACTCCACCTGCACAAAACACAACACAGTACAGTCAGGTAGAGGAACCATATAGGATTATAGGAATAGTTCAGATCCTAGACAGGCAGCTGTAGATCAGTCAAGCCGTATGAAGCCCAGATGGAAATAATGGAAAGCGCAAACTTGCAAAGACATGGAGGTACAAAGACATGGAGGAACAAAGACATGGAGGTACAAAGACATGGAGGTACAAAGACATGGAGGTACAAAGACATGGCGGTACAAAGACATGGCGGTACAAAGACATGGAGGTACAAAGACATGGCGGTACAAAGACATGGCGGTACAAAGACATGGCGGTACAAAGACATGGCGGTACAAAGACATGGAGGTACAAAGACATGGAGGTACAAAGACATGGCGGTACAAAGACATGGAGGTACAAAGACATGGAGGTACAAAGACATGGAGGTACAAAGACATGGCGGTACAAAGACATGGAGGTACAAAGACATGGAGGTACAAAGACATGGAGGTACAAAGACATGGAGGTACAAAGACATGGAGGTACAAAGACATGGAGGTACAAAGACATGGCGGTGCAAAGACATGGAGGTGCAAAGACATGGAGGAGCAAAGACATGGCGGTACAAAGACATGGAGGTACAAAGACATGGCGGTACAAAGACATGGAGGTACAAAGACATGGCGGTACAAAGACATGGAGGTACAAAGACATGGAGGTACAAAGACATGGCGGTACAAAGACATGGCGGTACAAAGACATGGCGGTACAAAGACATGGAGGTACAAAGACATGGAGGTACAAAGACATGGAGGTACAAAGACATGGCGGTACAAAGACATGGAGGTACAAAGACATGGAGGTACAAAGACATGGAGGTACAAAGACATGGCGGTACAAAGACATGGAGGTACAAAGACATGGAGGTACAAAGACATGGCGGTACAAAGACATGGAGGTACAAAGACATGGAGGTACAAAGACATGGAGGTACAAAGACATGGAGGTGCAAAGACATGGCGGTGCAAAGACATGGCGGTGCAAAGACATGGAGGTGCAAAGACATGGAGGTACAAAGACATGGAGGTACAAAGACATGGAGGTACAAAGACATGGCGGTACAAAGACATGGAGGTACAAAGACATGGCGGTACAAAGACATGGAGGTACAAAGACATGGAGGTACAAAGACATGGAGGTACAAAGACATGGCGGTACAAAGACATGGAGGTACAAAGACATGGCGGTACAAAGACATGGCGGTACAAAGACATGGAGGTACAAAGACATGGCGGTACAAAGACATGGCGGTACAAAGACATGGCGGTACAAAGACATGGCGGTACAAAGACATGGAGGTACAAAGACATGGAGGTACAAAGACATGGAGGTACAAAGACATGGAGGTACAAAGACATGGAGGTACAAAGACATGGAGGTACAAAGACATGGAGGTACAAAGACATGGAGGTACAAAGACATGGAGGTACAAAGACATGGAGGTACAAAGACATGGAGGTACAAAGACATGGCGGTACAAAGACATGGAGGTACAAAGACATGGAGGTTTATCCGTCTATCAACGCCAAGACGTCTACTGCGCTTTAGAGCACGAGTGAGAGACAGGAGATAACACAAGTGTAAATCTGTCTGTTGGGGATTTCCCCTAATCAGATATGTGTAGAGAATGAAGTGTACTGGAGTCGAGACTTACTAGAATGTCTGTTTACACAGATGGTCATCCCTATGAGAATAGACAATACACCCCTCTCACAATACACCCCTCGACCCCCATTTCCCAAACCAACCCGACCCTAGACGCCTATACCCCACATTGCTCCACCCTCTCCTCACTCCTCTTTCCTCCTCCCTCGCTCCGCAGGGGAATGACAGTTTACTTCGCAGAGCGGCTCACCTCTCCTCCACTGGGAGTGTTTATGTTTTCAGCTCTTTTGAAGTGCTGATTTAATCCTCACAAGGACACGTCACGTAGCCAGGTGTATGTATGTATGTATGTATGTATGTGTGTATGTGTGTGTGTGTGTGTGTGTGTGTGTGTGTGTGTGTGTGTGTGTGTGTGTGTGTGTGTGTGTGTGTGTGTGTGTGTGTGTGTGTGTGTGTTTGTCTGAGAAAGTGTGTGTGTCAGAGATTGCCCCAAATGCCGGTGATGCAAATGCAAGGCGCTCTGAGTTGCCCTCCCCAAAACATCCTACAAAGCACTGTTCCAGTATCATCCTCCCAACAATACATACACCATTTCATTTGACATAGACAACTGTAGAACACAAGGTGAGGAGTACAAAAGAGTTGCATATCAAATGTGAAAGTGACTACAAGACCTACTGTTCATCTCCAACTACTAGTCTGTGTATTGTTCTTGTAGGGGGCATTAGTATGTATGGTACAGTGTTATATTAGCTCTATAACACATAAGCACAATACAGAGGAAGAAGATGACAAGAATACAAAGCCATTTCCACTTCACCCTTTGTTCAGTGGCTATGCAGTGGCACAGGATACAGAGAAACTGTCCATTTTGGATATAAAGGGGGCTGATCACAGTGGTTTGACATGCAGGGGCTGGGTAACGTACGGGGGGGTACATGGGCCATAGCACAGTTCAGCACCTTCACAACCACTCCATACAACAGACCCTTCAAACAAATGTCAGGCTTTATGGCTCTTCAACCCTCCACTACTCCACTCCCCCCCTTGAACAGTACAGCTCACACACTCAACAAAGCAAGAGAGAGGGGACAAACATAGACTGTCCTTTCTCTACCTCCACCCACTGCTCCCCTTCTCTCTCTGATTGTCCGTCTGTCCTTTACTGAGGGAACACAGCCTGTGGCTCCGCTTTGAGCCGACATGGACTCCTAGCCCCCGCGGAGCATGGCGATGGCAGCCTCAAAGCCAGGCGACTGCGGCATCTGTGGGATGCCTGGCATTTGGAGCCTGAGCCGCCCGGCTGTGAGTTACTGAGAGGGGAACACTGACTAAATGCCACCTGCCCAGGTAGAGAGATCGAAAGAGAGAGCGGGAGAGAAAGATGGAGAGAGTCATCGCCATCGTTAGGCTAGATTTTCTCCTCTGCCTAGCCCGCTCTGGGTTCTGGGAGCAGGGAGACTGAGGGGTCCCTCCCCTGTGGTGTCTCCTGTCATCTCTCCAGGTGACGGACGTGCTAACTGTACATTAGCACTCCGCTCAGCCTCCCACTCACCATAGCGACCCAGGAGTCAAAGCCAAGTGGTCTCTTTCAGTATTTAATGAAGCAGGGTTTTTCCACACCTCTCGGTGGTCCCCCAGCGGACTTGACCAATCAATTTCCGTCTGTTCCATGCCGTGCGGCCCTCGAGGTAGGAGCTGATGAGAGACGGATCGATATCAACCTGCCTCTTCTGTTTACTTTCCTGGACCTGCTCCCACATCACATCAACCAGGAGCACTGAGCACTGTTCCCTGTCTCCAGAGGTACAGGACACACTTCACACTCATCACACCTGGCTACCATGGACACACACTTACAGACAAGGACACACTCACACATACCTTGAGGAGATACAAACTGTACTCACAGACTCACTCACACAACCTGTCCTTGCTCACCTATAGGCCTATAGACAATAATATGCTCCAAATTACACATTTCAATTACATTCTTTCTCAACTGAAAATAGGATAAGAAAAAACTGTTCCCTACAGGTAAGTCACAAACTCTCTGACTCCACAAGGAAGAGTGGTGTGTGCTTTTAGCTACTTGACAAACACTGTTACTCACTAGGGAGAGAAAGGCCTGGCCTGGAAAACATACTGTACAGGACAGAGGAAGGTCAGAGGAACTACCTGGCTGATTACACTTGTACTTTACCTTCCCCCATCTCTAGCAGAACCAGACATGTGGGTCTTACTTAGTGTGTCACTCCCTCCAATATTTACTGAGCAGGGACAGGCTTCATTAGGGGGGTCCCAGAGGGCACACTGTCACACACCCACCTGGGTAGTGACACGATGGCTTTAAATGAGACAAGACGTGTCTGGGATTAGCATTTCAAAGCCAAACACACACACACAGACAGGGCTGTGTGGCGATGGGCTGTGATGCGATGCTAGCCCCCTGTTCGTTCCACCGTTCCAACACACAGACAGGAAGATTTGAGTAGAGGCGCCAGGAGGGCCTAGAATCAGCTAGAAAACGGTCTCTCTCTCTCTGCTATGCCAGGTGCTGTTCTCCTGTCCTCTACCCATCAACCCCTGCTTCAACTCCCTCCTCTGGCTATTAACATTCTCCCCCTCTCCCTGAACACACGTTCCTCAGATGGCTGACGTTCAGCTTCATCCCCACCACAACCCTAAACACCCCCCTTCCCCCCTCTATCCCTACCCAAACCACTGTCAAACCCCCTCTAAGCATACACATCACACAGTACATCAGCATCAGCCAGGCAGCCGGCCGGCCGGTCGATCTCCTGTTTATCACTTTTTAAGGAAATACCCATAAGGTGTTGGTCAGGTCAGTCTGTCTGACGAGCCTCTGCTTGTTCGCTCTACGGTCGTCCATGTCAAACACGACCCATGCAATATGCGCCCGCTAACCGCCAAAACTAGCCGTCATAATAAATAACTCTGCCAACAACACATCATTTAAGTGGATGTTCTGCCCTCATGGGCAACTCAGAACAAATGGCCCAATCCATCATCGTGGTCCTGGGGACGCCAGGTAGAGTAGAGCGGGGCCAGGCCCCCGAGAGAGAGCTCCATCCCCTCCTCTCCCAGCCTTTTATAAATAGCTCCTGTTTTCCTAAATAACCAGCGTGCGCCCCCCAGCCAGGACTACACTGGGTAATCCTGTGGTGCTGCGCTGTGAGCAGGTGTTCTCTCTCTGCGATGGAGACCAGGTGTTGGCTAGGCCTCTCCCTCTCTCTCTTTCTATACCCCTCTCTATACCTCTCTCTCTCTCGTGCTCTCATATTGTCTGAATAATTAATACTGGCTAAAACCTTTAAACAACCTCACGCCAAGTTCATCTGTCATGGCGTCCCGTGTGGTTCCTGACTCGGCCCGCTGCTGTGGTTACCTGGGAGTAGTGAGGATAACACATGCGGAGGGGGAGAGGTGAAGTGCTATTTTAACCATTAGCCCCTGGCAGTCAGGGGCAGGCTGGGCTGCAGAACGCTGTATTGAGCAAGCTGCCACTGTAAAGCGTGAACGGCCCCCATAGGGTCTCAGGGCCCCGGAGCCAGATTCACTGATTGTTCTGTGTGAAAGGGGCCATGATCTCGAACCTTAGACAAACAAGAGCAACCTGGACTTATGAAATATTTCTCCCATAACATAAATACCCACTGTAGCTATGAATGATGTCAACTTAAACGTTGACAACCTCTTTATTTTCCTATGGAAGGGCCTTAACCCTGGTTATGTGACCGAAAGTAGAAAGGGAAAGATTATACACAACTACCCTTTCCTTGAATGAGGGCAGAACTTTTTTGGTTCCAGGTAGAACCCTTTTGAGTTCTGTTTACACAGAGGGTTCTACATGGAACCCAAAAGAGTTCTACCTGGAACCAAAAGGGTTATTCTATGGAGATAGCCAAAGAACCCTTTTGGTTCCAGGTAGAACTCTTTTGGGTTCCATGTAGAACCCTCTGTGTAAACAGAACTCAAAAGGGTTCTACCTGGAACCAAAAAAGTTCTACCTGGAACTAAAAAGGGTTCTCCTATGGGGACAGCCGAAAAACCCTTTTAGGTTCTAGATAGCACCTTTTTTTCCTAAGAGTGTAGGTAGGACACAAAGTTAGGCCTATCGTAGAACCCCAAAAGTTAGTCACACACAGTCACACACACCCACCTCGTTGTGTATCTCCTCGTAGCCTTGCAGGGTAGCTGGCAGCAGGGAGAGAAGGCTGTGGGTCCCTGTTTCTGGGTCTGTGCTCAGGTTAGACAGGGCCTCCCGGCAGCGAGACTGGATGTAGTCCAGGGTCCCGGTGGAACACTGTGAGGACAGACAGTCAAAAAAGGTTGGGAGATAATGCATGTATTCTGGGAGCATAAGGGCCTCTTGGAATTCTAGAATAGAAGGTAGAATAGAAGGTCTGTTAAAGAAAGGTAATGGAATATACGGTATCCTATACAATAAATCAATCATTATTAGAATCAGGCCAGGGTCTCCAAGCCCCCAGTGTACCCCAGACCCCCCTCACCTCCGCCACTCTGTGTGTAGAGCTGAAGCGGGCCGAGTCTCCAGCCAGAACACAGTGCTGATGGGTCCTGTTCAGATCATCTGGGGACAGAGGAGGACACACCACAGTCACCACACAACCAACACCAGTCAACTATCCCAAATATTAAGAGGCAATGATGTTCACAACAATTTACTATGAATATAGGTCTACACAAATGCCAAATGTTTTCATTCTGTTTTAACCTTTGTTAGGACACGAGACACCACACTTGTCCACTAGTGGAATGAAGATCGAAAATATAATTGAAATGTCTGTTTAATAACTTTTGCCTCTTTGTCATGATGTGCCTGAGTTATCACCTTGTCGGACCATTTCTCCCCACTCAAACAGATGGATCGTTTCAAACATTTCTTGCTAACCTAACAATGCAATCGCTAATCAAAAAGTTGCAACACCTCTCATTAACTGGTTTATCCCGTTTCGGAGGTGTTTTCATTTTTTCCCCAGAAATGCTAATATTTCTGCTAATGATCTACTTATTTTCACAAACATGTTAAATGTTGGCCATTAGATTGTTAACAGTGGAATAGTACAGCCTCTCAAGTGTACCACTGTTCACTGAAAAGTGACCTGTTTCAAGGTGTCAGTGGTTCAGGACAGGTTAGGGCATGGGTGTATTCATTAGGGCACACCATTATGTAGGTGGAAACTATGTTGAATAATAATGAACTACATTTTTCAATCTGACTCCATTATTATGTGAATAAATGCAACAGACCCTGTTCGTCTCTGGAGGATCTAGCAAGATGGTGAACAATTGCATCACCAACTCAGTATGACTATAATGAACATGTGTCTATCTTGCAGCGTTATGCAGTTATTAAGAGGCTAGATACAAATAGCTAATCCTGGCAACCAATGTTCTAGCATTAATTTATTGATGCACGATAAAAAAACATTTGCTGCTCCACACCAACTAAACAGACTGCCAGGTCCTCTATCTACCAATCTCTGTCCAGCAGCAGGATCAGTGAAATGTGAGCATCTACTTCATTGAACAAACACTGTCAGATCTGTTTCATTCCCTCATGATGGAGGTCTCATATAACAAACACTGTCAGATCTCATTCATTGCCTCATGATGGAGGTCTCATATAACAAACACTGTCAGATCTCATTCATTCCCTCATGATGGAGGTCTCATATAACAAACACTGTCAGATCTCATTCATTCCCTCATGATGGAGGTCTCATATAACAAACACTGTCAGATCTCATTCATTGCCTCATGATGGAGGTCTCATATAACAAACACTGTCAGATCTCATTCATTCCCTCATGATGGAGGTCTCATATAACAAACACTGTCAGATCTCATTCAATCCCTCATGATGGAGGTCTCATATCAACAAACACTGTCAGATCTCATTCCCTCATGATGGACGTCTCCTATCAACAAACACTGTCAGATCTCATTCATTCCTTCATGATGGAGGTCTCATATAACAAACACTGTCAGATCTCATTCATTCCTCATGATGGAGGTCTGATATCAACAAACACTGTCAGATCTCATTCATTCCCTCATGATGGAGGTCTCATATCAACAAACACTGTCAGATCTCATTCATTCCCTCATGATGGAGGTCTCATATAACAAACACTGTCAGATCTCATTCATTCCCTCATGATGGAGGTCTCATATAACAAACACTGTCAGATCTCATTCCTCATGATGGAGGTCTGATATCAACAAACACTGTAGGATCTCATTCCTCATGATGGAGGTCTCATATAACAAACACTGTCAGATCTCATTCATTCCCTCATGATGGAGGTCTGATATCAACAAACAATGTCAGATCTCATTCCTCATGATGGAGGTCTCATATCAACAAACACTGTCAGATCTCAATCATTCCCTCATGATGGAGGTCTCATGTAACAAACACTGTCAGATCTCATTCATTCCCTCATGATGGAGGTCTCATATCAACAAACACTGTCAGATCTCATTCATTCCCTCATGATGGAGGTCTCATATAACAACAAACACTGTCAGATCTCATTCATTCCCTCATGATGGAGGTCTGATATCAACAAACACTGTCAGATCTCATTCATTCCCTCATGATGGAGGTCTCATATCAACAAACACTGTCAGATCTCATTCCCTCATGATGGAGGTCTCATATAACAAACACTGTCAGATCTCATTCATTCCTCATGATGGAGGTCTCATACAACAAACACTGTCAGATCTCATTAATTCCTCATGATGGAGGTCTCATATCAACAAACACTGTCAGATCTCATTCATTCCCTCCTGATGGAGGTCTGATATCAACAAAAACTGTCAGATCTCATTCCTCATGATGGAGGTCTCATAACAACAAACACTGTCAGATCTCATTCATTCCCTCATGATGGAGGTCTCATATAACAAACACTGTCAGATCTCATTCAATCGCTCATGATGGAAATCTCATATCAACAAACACTGTCAGATCTCATTCAATCCCTCATGATGGAAGTCTCATTTCAACAAACACTGTCAGATCTCATTCCTCAAGATGGAGGTCTGATATCAACAAACACTGTCAGATCTCAATCCTCATGATGGAGGTCTCATATAACAAACACTGTCAGATCTCATTCAATCCTTCATGATGGAAGTCTCATTTCAACAAACACTGTCAGATCTCATTCCTCAAGATGGAGGTCTGATATCAACAAACACTGTCAGATCTCAATCCTCATGATGGAGGTCTCATATAACAAACACTGTCAGATCTCATTCCTCAAGATGGAGGTCTGATATCAACAAACACTGTCAGATCTCAATCCTCATGATGGAGGTCTCATATAACAAACACTGTCAGATCTCATTCCTCAAGATGGAGGTCTGATATCAACAAACACTGTCAGATCTCATTCCTCATGATGGAGGTCTCATATAACAAACACTGTCAGATCTCATTCATTCCTCATGATGGAGGTCTCATACAACAAACACTGTCAGATCTCATTCATTCCTCATGATGGAGGTCTCATATCAACAAACACTGTCAGATCTCATTCATTCCCTCCTGATGGAGGTCTGATATCAACAAAAACTGTCAGATCTCATTCCTCATGATGGAGGTCTCATAACAACAAACACTGTCAGATCTCATTCATTCCCTCATGATGGAGGTCTCATATAACAAACACTGTCAGATCTCATTCAATCGCTCATGATGGAAGTCTCATATCAACAAACACTGTCAGATCTCATTCAATCCCTCATGATGGAAGTCTCATTTCAACAAACACTGTCAGATCTCATTCCTCAAGATGGAGGTCTGATATCAACAAACACTGTCAGATCTCAATCCTCATGATGGAGGTCTCATATAACAAATACTGTCAGATCTCATTCAATCCTTCATGATGGAAGTCTCATTTCAACAAACACTGTCAGATCTCATTCCTCAAGATGGAGGTCTGATATCAACAAACACTGTCAGATCTCAATCCTCATGATGGAGGTCTCATATAACAAACACTGTCAGATCTCATTCCTCAAGATGGAGGTCTGATATCAACAAACACTGTCAGATCTCAATCCTCATGATGGAGGTCTCATATAACAAACACTGTCAGATCTCATTCCTCAAGATGGAGGTCTGATATCAACAAACACTGTCAGATCTCATTCCTCATGGAGGTCTCATATAACAAACACTGTCAGATCTCATTCAATCCCTCCTGATGGAGGTCTCATATAACAAACACTGTCAGATCTCATTCCTCATGATGTTTTTACAATTGGCTCATTCATCCCCCTCCTCTCCCCTGTAACTATTCCCCAGGTCGTTGCTGCAAATGAGAATGTGTTCTCAGTCAACTTACCTGGTAAAATAACGGTAAAATAAAAATAAAAATAAAATGGAGGTCTCATGTAACAAACACTGTCAGATCTCATTCATTCCCTCATGATGGAGGTCTCATATAACAAACACTGTCAGATCTCATTCAATCCCTCATGATGGAGGTCTCATATCAACAAACACTGTCAGATCTCATTCCCTCATGATGGAGGTCTCATATAACAAACACTGTCAGATCTCATTCAATCCCTCATGATGGAGGTCTCGTATAACTTCTACTTCCTCCCAATCCCGGGTCCGGGAGCACCCCCACCAGTAAAAAAGCTGACTAGCATAGCCTAGCATAGCGTCATAAGTAAATAGTAGCATCTAAATATCATTAAATCACAAGTCCAAGACACCAGATGAAAGATACACATCTTGTGAATCCAGCCATCATTTCTGATTTTTAAAATGTTTTACAGGGAAGACACAATATGTAAATCTATTAGCTAACCACGATAGCAAAAGACACAACTTTTTTTTCCCACCATTTTTTTCCTGCATAGGTAGCTATCACAATTTCGACCAAATAAAGATATAAATAGCCACTAACCAAGAAACAACCTCATCAGATGACAGTCTGATAACATATTTATTGTATAGCATATGTTTTCTTAGAAAAATGTGCATATTTCAGGTATAAATCATAGTTTACCATTGCAGCCACCATCACAACTCTCACCAAAGCAACTAGAATAACTAGAGACCATAGTGTATTACCTAATTACTCATCATAAAACATTTCTTAAAAATACACAGCGTACAGCTAATGAAAGACACAGATCTTGTGAATCCAGACAATATTTCAGATTTTCTAAGTGTTTTACAGCGAAAACACAATATAGCGTTATATTAGCTTACCACAATAGCAAACATCACAACAGCATTGATTCAAGCCAAAAATAGCGATAAAGTATAAACCACCAAAATATATTAATTTTTTCACTAACCTTCTCAGAATTCTTCAGATGACAGTCCTATAACATCATATTACACAATGCATATAGAGTTTGTTCGAAAATGTGCATATTTAGTGGCACAAATCGTGGTTATACAATGAGAAAAGTTGCCAAGCTGCCCAGAAAATGTCGGGAGAAATCTTTGGAGAGGCACCTATTCTAATCAGTAACTAATCCAAAACTTGACTAAAAAATACAGGTTGGACAGCAAATGAAAGACAAATTAGTTCTTAATGCAATCGCTGTGTTACATTTTTAAAATTAACGTCACTTCAACATACAGCGTGCGCTAAAGCGAGACCGCACCGAAATTCATGGCGGAATTATTATTTGACATTTGTCAACATAAATACGAATTAACAACATAAAGATTGCTTACTATTTGCCGAGCTTCCATCAGAATCTTGGGCAAGGTGTCCTTTCTCCAGAACAATCGTCTTTTGGTTGAAAGATGTCCTTTTCTCCTGTAGAAATAGCAGCTAACGATAGCCACCCACTGGAGAGGTGTCCAACTCGTGAAAGCGCGTGACAAAGAAATCCCAGAAAATCGCAATAAACTGATATAAACTGCTATAAGTCAGTTTAAATTAACTACCTTATGATGTCTTTAACACCTATAACGAATAAAAACATGACCGGAGATATAGAACTGCTAAAACGAAAGCTTTTGCAGGACACCATTGTGATGTCCCTCTTGCGCCAAGCGCCCCGTTGAAAAGAACGGTACTTCCGTTCCATGAGCCTTTATAGTGTCCCAGATTGCGCAATCCAGTCCATTCAAATTCTCACCGCTTACTGACATCTAGAGGAAGACGTATGCAGTGCATGTAGCCCCATAGCTTGCATGGGGACTTGTAAACTGACTCTAGAACAGGGACCTCGATTTCAGAAATCTCACTTCCTGACAGGAAATGTGCTGCAGAATGAGTTCTGTTTCACTCAAAGAATATGCATATTGTGCATATTATAATAATATGCATATTGTACGAGCCAGAATTGAGTACGAGGCAGTTTAATTTGGGAACGTAAATATTACAAAGTCCCAACAGCACCCCCTATTGAGAAAAGGATAACAAACACTGTCAGATCTCATTCAATCCCTCATGATGGAGGTCTCGTATAACAAACACTGTCAGATCTCATTCAATCCCTCATGATGGAGGTCTCGTATAACAAACACTGTCAGATCTCATTCAATCCCTCATGATGGAGGTCTCATATAACAAACACTGTCAGATCTCATTCAATCCCTCATGATGGAGGTCTGATATCAACAAACATTTATCCAATAAACAAAGATCCTTATCCGATCCCAACTGCTGTTTCTAGTGTATCAGTCCCGTCAGTCCACGAGCTTGTTTGTGTGTTTAGAAATCGCCCAGCTCTGTTATTATTTGCTCCACAACAAATCATTAATTTATCCATTACAGAGCTATCACTCACAGCACATGTGCATATTTACACCCCGCCTTGAGCAGTGTGGCTGGCTAATGCCTTTGGTTTGAAAGTCAAACAGTGAAGTGCTTTAGGAAGATAGATATTAATAGATATTATTATGAGGTAGTGAGGGAAAAAACTGAAAAAGAGCATGACAAACAAAACAAGTTCCCCCACTGTTCTGTGTTATCCTCTGATGAGATTCTGAAGGATTAGGTCTCTGGGGGGAATGACTCCCGTCTTTAAAACAGTTTATATCCAATAATAAATTATCTCCATCAATCTGGTCCTCCACAGTCTGATGGCACTGGGGGGACAAACTCGATTTCTGTAATAAATATGTATCTTTCTTTCTCTACCCCCTCATCTGTTGCCACTTGTCCCTTTCTTTTTTTCCAGGAAGCAGCAGGCTTTTAAATATATTGGGTCAACTCTTTCTCAGGTCCCTCGTGAGTTGGGAGCTGGAAATCCTATTAGCCAACAGGCTCGGTGTCAGACTTGCATTGTTCTTTTTTAACCACTGAAATTCCATTTGGGTGGAAATAACGGCTGATTAAATTTGCACACACATATTACACACACACACATATTACACACACACACACACACACACACACACACACACACACACACACACACACACACACACACACACACACACACACACACACACACACACACACACACACACACACACACACACACACACACACACACACACACACACACAAACATTAACAGTTCAGAGGTTGAGTCACTGACTAACGGTGCCTAAAAGGAATGACGGTGTGTTCGTTATGGTACACGGGCACGTTCTTTATTAAAACACTACAAAGCCAGGGGCCTCCCGAGTGGCGCAACGGTCTAGAGGCGTCACTACAGACCCAGGTTCCATCCCGGGCTGTGTTGCAGCCAGCAGCGACCGGGAGACCCATGAGGTGGTGCACAATTGGCCCAGCCTAGGGGATGGTTTGGCCGTCTGGGATGTCCTTGTCCCATTGCTCTCTAGCGACTCCTTGTGTCGGGCCGGGCGCACACACGCTGACTTCGGTCGCCAGTTTTCCTCCGACACATTGGTCCGGCTGGCTTCCGGGTTAAGCGAGCAGTGTGTCAAGAAGCAGTGCGGCTTGGCGGGGTCCTGTTTCGGAGGACGCAAGGCTCTCGACCTTCGCCTCTCCGAGTCCGTACGGGAGTTGCAGCGATGGATGGGACAAGACTGTAACTGGATATCACAAAATTGGGGAGAAAAAGGGGCAAAAACTACGACAAAATGTTTTAAATATTAATAAAACATTAAAAAAACACCAGAAAGCCACTAGTCAACAGGCATCACAAAGATAGCTTTTATTTCTTTCCCTTGTCGAGGCATGCTATAACCTCCAATGAAACACTGAGTGGACTAGTTTCTTGAATGTAGTCTTGGTTGATTACAGTAGTTAGTGTCTGTACTGTGTACCTGATCCAGGTGTAGGAGTGAGACAGACTGACTGTGTGAGCTGATACAGTACCATAGTGATCCTGTAGGGATCTTCCAAACTGGAACATAAATCCCCATTGATCGAGTTCAGTCAGGTCCAATTACAATGGTGTTTGTAGAGCAGGCCATCACTCTGTTATCATGCCTGGACTGAAAGTGACAAATCTCATCTTGTCTGGGTTATGTCCCGTGAGGTCACTCCAACTCATGGTTTCTACTCAAATCAACATGTTTTGAGGTAGAATATGAGTCTGTTCCTGCATGTTATTGCCTGTGTCTTTGTGTGTGTGTCTGTTCGTACGTGTCCAAAAACACGATGCAGTCATATTTCACCAACGATCCCAGACAAATACACACAATGACGTCTTGGAGGTCCTAAGCCATTCACAGTGTGGGACATGGCGTGCTGCTGTGATGGGGAACCTAGTGGTAGCCAATAATAGCTGTGTAGCCTTGTTCTGTATTGTAGAAGCTAAGAGCAGCCCGACCCAGCAGGCGGAGATGAAAGGGAAAGGCATCTGCTGTAGCCATCAGCATTAAGGTCTGATTTACACCCTCCTGGCCCGCTGCCTGTCCTCTCCACTCCATAGAGACACCACCAGCACCGCTGCCACAGCACCGGGTCACAGGACTTCACAAAATAACATTTGGTTTCCTTAACCTCTCTAATGCATGCAATTACATGGAACCTTAGGGTTACAGAGAAGGGCAGAGTCCGAGCTACATGCGGAACAGAACAGGGCTTCTGGTCGGGTTGGGTTCAGACTAACACAATGATGAGAGAGCGAGAAATAGAGAGATAGATAAGAGAGAGAGAGAGAGAAAAAAAAAGGGAGAAAAGAGAGAGAGAGTCTGGAGAGCATCCTGCTTCTATGGGTCAGTAGGGACACAGTAAACCAAACACACTAGAACATCCAGTGTAAATCTCACACAGACTAGCGATGTCATGTAGAAGGAGTGGTGTGCATGCTCTAGTACCTCTCAGGTAGTAGGAGTCTCCGGACTGCAGTGGGAGGGTCAATCCAGGGGTGTGGATGTCCCAGGCCACCTTTAGACCAATCCTCCAGCAGCCCTTCTCTGCAGGACCCTCCTCCGAGCTCACACCTGCTAAACACAAACAACCCCACCACTTAGGTTAGTCAGATCAGAACCAAATATACAATAGGAGACAGGGCATATTGTTACATTATCTCTCAGTACAACTTGTGTCTTCATCACAGTTTCTGTACAAGAGGACAGCCTTTTTAATAAAAGTATTTGTTAGGTAGCTAGTGTGTGTAGGGGCAGCAGACAGACAGGGTAGTGGGGACTATTCTCCTCCCATAGTCAGTCTCTGAGCCTCTCACCCAGCCTCTCCCTGTCTGTCCTCCATCCGAGGCATGGTGAGAAAACGAGATCTACCCAGCCCGTTAGGTCCACACCCTTCAGCATAAATCAATACTAAAGTGTTCCTGGGCCTCTCGCAACCCCACGGCAAATCAGGCCTTTTCCTTTGCTCAGCAGAGGACAAATAGTAACTTAATTTCCAGCCAGTGCTTTCTGATAGAGACGTTAATGACACTGCTCCTAAAGGACCCAGGATGGGAATGGTGTTGGAGCTGGAGTAAAGAGCATTGTGGTCTTTCCAGCCGGAAAACACTCTGCCGCCAAGCCAGATACCTCCGGATGAGAGCAGCTGGGTGACTCTAAATAAAACCATTCTGAAACACCAGAGCCTTGGGAAAAAGAGACAAATACTAGACTTCTCCCAGACCTGACATGAAAACTAAGCGTGTCAAAAGAAAGACAGGTGTCATGCAAATAAACATGCTTAGAAGGTTACTGGTTACTGTACGTACCAGACTGTGTGATGCAAAACAGCTCAATTATTGAGTTGAGAAAGAGAGAGAGAGGGGCTTTGTCTGTGGCGCAGCCGAGAACAATGGAGAAACAACATGGGCCCCCTCGTAAAAAAAATACATTCCGCATGGTAACAATTCCATCTCTGTGGTTCTGGGAGTATTCACAACGATCTGGTCCAAAGTGAACATTACATTTCTTGAGTAATGCACAGCGGGGTTAGCGAGCAGTGCTGCTAAACTTTGTCAGGCTTGCCTGTGAAGTCTGGTGCTGTGGGGTCAGTTTGGCCTACAAAGGAAAGGCACAGCTGCAGATAGAACAGTCTACCTAGACTACAGCCCCGGCCGGTCGGTCCTGTGCTGTTTGAAGCCAGCGTTCCCAGGGGTCAAGGGTCAGAACAAATCATCTCCACAGACTTTTACTCTACGGCAGATGGTTCTGTTTAACCAATCCCTCTGAAATGATGTTGGCCCGATGCAAAGGCGGCTGAGATATGGGTTGTGCAAGGTATTATCATGTTAAAGGGGATTGTGAACCTTGGTAGTAAAACAGAGTAAATATTTGATTTAAAAATATGATCATGGTCGATCAATCAGAATTTTGTTAGACGATCACTGATTCAATAGCAATGAACTCCATCAAAAAAGATACACTCACATCAGCCCTATAAAATCAGGCCGAGACCCACTATGATAGAACATCTAGGCTAAACACTGCCTCAATACTGCTGTACAGTCTAGAACCAGAAATCAAAGCAGACGCTCATTATTCCATATCAGATAATTACACATTGATCATTTCTGGAGGAAATGACTTAGATCAGATCGTTGAGCGATAAGGCTGGGCGAGTTGTTGGAGTTTTGTGGTGTGCCGTTCAGCATGTGTTTAGCCCCTGAATGTGTCCCAGAGAGTGTGTGTTGATGATCTTCCCTCACCCCCTGGCCCTGCTAGCGATAAGGCATCCCAGCCTGTCAGAACAGAACAGAGGCAGTCTGTGATGACATTTGATAATGCCCTGACACTATCAGGCTGATAGATCTGATGGCTGGCTCACTGGAGGCCGTGTCTGAGATAAATGCTGTAAAGCTGTTGGAAGTGAGCTGCTGTAGGGCCACATACACAACGTTAACTGTTAGCTGCATCTGATAGAGATGGTAGCTCAAAATGACATCACAGTGGAGAAGAAAATAGCTACTTCTAAGGGGTTGTGGGTGGAGTGATAAAAATGGGATAACAAGTGAGACTGAAGGGTGTTTTTGAGGAAGTTTGGGTCTAGTTTGACAGAGATCCACCACTACTGACAGTGATATACAACAACTATACAGTATGACCTTTGACCCTCACCTTTGTCGTCGTCATGACAGCTGTAGCTGTAGACGGCCACAGGTGATAGGCTGACCAGGTTCTCATCATGGTGCCAGCCCACAGCCATCTTACCCATCCCATAATACGGCTCTTCTTTCAGCTGGCTCATAGCTGCTGGGTCCATGTAGTTGAGCAGGGTGACGTTGAACTGGGTCGGGCCAGGACAGGATGTCTTAGCAGGGTTGAGGTTAGAGCATCCCTGGCCACTCTGCTGGTCTTCATCCTCCTCATCTTCAATGTGGTACCCAGAGAGACTGTGTTTTAGCTCAGCCACAGGCTGCTCCTGAGGACCTAGGCCTGTGGTCTCTGTCTCTGTGCTGCCAGCTGGCCTGTGCTTCCAGCCTGTATGTTTTCCCTCACTGTGTTGTTTTGACCCCGTTGGACTCCCCAGTTCAGTTTGTTTAGTCTTCATGTCTCCCATCTCGTCGCTGTGTCTTGACTCCCACGCTGCATCCTGTTTGGACGATGGGCCTTCCTCTTCACTGTGTTTTGACTCTATGTCCCAATCGTCGCTGTGCTTTGACTCAGTCTCTCCCTCCTCACTCTGCTTGGACTCCGAGTCTCCTCCATCGTCACTGGGTTTGGACTCCTCGCTATCTTTAGACTCCGTGTCTCCTTCTACACTGGGTTTAGACTCTATAGCACCAACCAACTCTTTCCTGCACTGCTTGAAAACATCCCCCTCCTTCCTGTCTCCGACATCAGAGCAGAAGAAGCAGTTGAGCTCCCAGAGTGCTTTGCAGGCGGCGCTGAGGTCTGGGTCGCAGCAGGACCCTCTCTGCTCGTCTGTGTGCCAGGGGATGGTGAAGAGCCGCGTGTCCAGGTAGCGGTAGGTGGTTCCTGGCTGACCCAGCAGCACCCGGGACACGGCGGTGAAGACGTCTCGGTCCCTCACCTTCACCAGGTCCCTCAGGAAACAGCCCCTCCGCCGCAGGGTGAGCAGAGCAGCCTCCACCCGACCATGGAGCTCCTCAGGCAGGGAGCAGGACCGCCGCAGAGCCAGGCCAGAGTAGCTAGTCTCCCACTGGAACACAAACAAACACAGATCAATTAGCTGTTGTTCTGCCTGCTATGAGTTAAGTGGTCTCTCTGTCTCCAGAAACAATTGATGGAGAACAAGTACACAGACAACATAAATATTGTAAAACTAGCCATGTTCCTTCTAATTCTATGGTTCTGCCTATGAGCTAAGTATCTTTCCAAGTGCTGAGTCCTCTGTGTGCAGTGGGATAGACAGAAGGCTTTGGTATGGACTAGTACCAATGGCAGAAGGTCTGGACTAGTACCAATGGCAGTGGGATGACAGAAGGTCTGGACTAGTACCAATGGCAGAAGGTCTGGACTAGTACCAATGGCAGTGGGATGACAGAAGGTCTGGACTAGTACCAATGGCAGTGGGATGACAGAAGGTCTGGACTAGTACCAATGGCAGTGGGATGACAGAAGGTCTGGACTAGTACCAATGGCAGTGGGATGACAGAAGGTCTGGACTAGTACCAATGGCAGTGGGATGACAGAAGGTCTGGACTAGTACCAATGACAGAAGGTCTGGACTAGTACCAATGACAGTGGGATGACAGAAGGTCTGGACTAGTACCAATGACAGTGGGATGACAGAAGGTCTGGACTAGTACCAATGACAGTGGGATGACAGAAGGTCTGGACTAGTACCAATGACAGTGGGATGACAGAAGGTCTGGACTAGTACCAATGACAGTGGGATGACAGAAGGTCTGTACTAGTACCAATGGCAGTGGGATGACAGAAGGTCTGGACTAGTACCAATGGCAGTGGGATGACAGAAGGTCTGGACTAGTACCAATGGCAGTGGGATGACAGAAGGTCTGGACTAGTACCAATGGCAGTGGGATGACAGAAGGTCTGGACTAGTACCAATGACAGTGGGATGACAGAAGGTCTGGACTAGTACCAATGACAGTGGAATGACAGAAGGTCTGGACTAGTACCAATGGCAGTGGGATGACAGAAGGTCTGGACTAGTACCAATGGCAGTGGGATGACAGAAGGTCTGGACTAGTACCAATGGCAGTGGGATGACAGAAGGTCTGGACTAGTACCAATGGCAGTGGGATGACAGAAGGTCTGGACTAGTACCAATGGCAGTGAGATGACAGAAGGTCTGGACTAGTACCAATGGCAGTGGGATGACAGAAGGTCTGGACTGGTACCAATGGCAGTGGGATGACAGAAGGTCTGGACTAGTACCAATGGCAGTGGGATGACAGAAGGTCTGGACTAGTACCAATGACAGAAGGTCTGGACTAGTACCAATGGCAGAAGGTCTGGACTAGTACCAATGGCAGTGGGATGACAGAAGGTCTGGACTAGTACCAATGGCAGTGGGATGACAGAAGGTCTGGACTAGTACCAATGACAGAAGGTCTGGACTAGTACCAATGGCAGTGGGATGACAGAAGGTCTGGACTAGTACCAATGGCAGTGGGATGACAGAAGGTCTGGACTAGTACCAATGACAGAAGGTCTGGACTAGTACCAATGGCAGTGGGATGACAGAAGGTCTGGACTAGTACCAATTGCAGTGGGATGACAGAAGGTCTGGACTAGTACCAATGGCAGTGGGATGACAGAAGGTCTGGACTAGTACCAATGGCAGTGGGATGACAGAAGGTCTGGACTAGTACCAATGGCAGTGGGATGACAGAAGGTCTGGACTAGTACCAATGGCAGTGGGATGACAGAAGGTCTGGACTAGTACCAATGGCAGTGGGATGACAGAAGGTCTGGACTAGTACCAATGGCAGAAGATCTGGACTAGTACCAATGGCAGAAGGTCTGGACTAGTACCAATGGCAGTGGGATGACAGAAGGTCTGGACTAGTACCAATGGCAGTGGGATGACAGAAGGTCTGGACTAGTACCAATGGCAGTGGGATGACAGAAGGTCTGGACTAGTACCAATGGCAGTGGGATGACAGAAGGTCTGGACTAGTACCAATGGCAGAAGGTCTGGACTAGTACCAATGACAGTGGGATGACAGAAGGTCTGGACTAGTACCAATGGCAGTGGGATGACAGAAGGTCTGGACTAGTACCAATGGCAGTGGGATGACAGAAGGTCTGGACTAGTACCAATGACAGTGGAATGACAGAAGGTCTGGACTAGTACCAATGGCAGTGGGATGACAGAAGGTCTGGACTAGTACCAATGGCAGTGGGATGACAGAAGGTCTGGACTAGTACCAATGGCAGTGGGATGACAGAAGGTCTGGACTAGTACCAATGACAGTGGGATGACAGAAGGTCTGGACTAGTACCAATGGCAGTGGGATGACAGAAGGTCTGGACTAGTACCAATGGCAGTGGGATGACAGAAGGTCTGGACTAGTACCAATGACAGTGGGATGACAGAAGGTCTGGACTAGTACCAATGACAGTGGAATGACAGAAGGTCTGGACTAGTACCAATGACAGTGGGATGACAGAAGGTCTGGACTAGTACCAATGGCAGTGGGATGACAGACGGTCTGGACTAGTACCAATGACAGTGGGATGACAGAAGGTCTGGACTAGTACCAATGGCAGTGGGATGACAGAAGGTCTGGACTAGTACCAATGGCAGAGGAATGACAGAAGGTCTGGACTAGTACCAATGGCAGTGGGATGACAGAAGGTCTGGACTAGTACCAATGGCAGTGGAATGACAGAAGGTCTGGACTAGTACCAATGGCAGTGGGATGACAGAAGGTCTGGACTAGTACCAATGACAGTGGGATGACAGAAGGTCTGGACTAGTACCAATGGCAGTGGGATGACAGAAGGGCTGGACTAGTACCAATGGCAGTGGAATGACAGAAGGTCTGGACTAGTACCAATGGCAGTGGGATGACAGAAGGTCTGGACTAGTACCAATGACAGTGGGATGACAGAAGGTCTGGACTAGTACCAATGGCAGTGGGATGACAGAAGGTCTGGACTAGTACCAATGACAGTGGGATGACAGAAGGTCTGGACTAGTACCAATGGCAGTGGGATGACAGAAGGTCTGGACTAGTACCAATGGCAGTGGGATGACAGACGGTCTGGACTAGTACCAATGACAGTGGGATGACAGAAGGTCTGGACTAGTACCAATGGCAGTGGGATGACAGAAGGTCTGGACTAGTACCAATGGCAGTGGAATGACAGAAGGTCTGGACTAGTACCAATGGCAGTGGGATGACAGAAGGTCTGGACTAGTACCAATGGCAGTGGAATGACAGAAGGTCTGGACTAGTACCAATGGCAGTGGGATGACAGAAGGTCTGGACTAGTACCAATGACAGTGGGATGACAGAAGGTCTGGACTAGTACCAATGGCAGTGGGATGACAGAAGGTCTGGACTAGTACCAATGGCAGTGGAATGACAGAAGGTCTGGACTAGTACCAATGGCAGTGGGATGACAGAAGGTCTGGACTAGTACCAATGGTAGTGGAATGACAGAAGGTCTGGACTAGTACCAATGGCAGTGGGATGACAGAAGGTCTGGACTAGTACCAATGGCAGTGGGATGACAGAAGGTCTGGACTAGTACCAATGGCAGTGGGATGACAGAAGGTCTGGACTAGTACCAATGGCAGTGGGATGACAGAAGGTCTGGACTAGTACCAATGGCAGTGGGATGACAGAAGGTCTGGACTAGTACCAATGGCAGAAGGTCTGGACTAGTACCAATGGCAGAAGGTCTGGACTAGTACCAATGGCAGTGGGATGACAGAAGGTCTGGACTAGTACCAATGTCAGTGGGATGACAGAAGGTCTGGACTAGTACCAATGGCAGTGGGATGACAGAAGGTCTGGACTAGTACCAATGACAGTGGAATGACAGAAGGTCTGGACTAGTACCAATGGCAGTGGGATGACAGAAGGTCTGGACTAGTACCAATGGCAGTGGGATGACAGAAGGTCTGGACTAGTACCAATGGCAGAAGGTCTGGACTAGTACCAATGGCAGTGGGATGACAGAAGGTCTGGACTAGTACCAATGGCAGTGGGATGACAGAAGGTCTGGACTAGTACCAATGGCAGTGGGATGACAGAAGGTCTGGACTAGTACCAATGACAGTGGAATGACAGAAGGTCTGGACTAGTACCAATGGCAGTGGGATGACAGAAGGTCTGGACTAGTACCAATGGCAGTGGGATGACAGAAGGTCTGGACTAGTACCAATGGCAGTGGGATGACAGAAGGTCTGGACTAGTACCAATGACAGTGGGATGACAGAAGGTCTGGACTAGTACCAATGGCAGTGGGATGACAGAAGGTCTGGACTAGTACCAATGGCAGTGGGATGACAGAAGGTCTGGACTAGTACCAATGGCAGTGGGATGACAGAAGGTCTGGACTAGTACCAATGGCAGTGGGATGACAGAAGGTCTGGACTAGTACCAATGGCAGTGGAATGACAGAAGGTCTGGACTAGTACCAATGGCAGTGGGATGACAGAAGGTCTGGACTAGTACCAATGGCAGTGGAATGACAGAAGGTCTGGACTAGTACCAATGGCAGTGGGATGACAGAAGGTCTGGACTAGTACCAATGACAGAAGGTCTGGACTAGTACCAATGGCAGTGGGATGACAGAAGGTCTGGACTAGTACCAATGGCAGTGGAATGACAGAAGGTCTGGACTAGTACCAATGGCAGTGGGATGACAGAAGGTCTGGACTAGTACCAATGGCAGTGGAATGACAGAAGGTCTGGACTAGTACCAATGGCAGTGGAATGACAGAAGGTCTGGACTAGTACCAATGGCAGTGGGATGACAGAAGGTCTGGACTAGTACCAATGACAGTGGAATGACAGAAGGTCTGGACTAGTACCAATGGCAGTGGGATGACAGAAGGTCTGGACTAGTACCAATGGCAGTGGGATGACAGAAGGTCTGGACTAGTACCAATGGCAGAAGGTCAACAGTGGTCTGGACTCTGGACCAGCCTGACTGACTGACTCACCAGCTGTTGGAAGCCATGGTCTGAGGGCCCGAGGTAGGGGATACGCTGGTCTCCTAGCTCCTGCAGCAGCCTGCGCCTCTGGAGAAGAGGAGACCAGACACAGGTCAGTACACAAAGGTCAGCAAAGATGCACACGTCATGATGAATCTACAGGTAATGACATGTACGTTAGAAGAGAACAGATTAATTCAGGGTTTTGGGATTTGGCGAATGCATTAGCCTACATTTAAACTGAGACTGTGAAGCATCAGTGTCCCATTTAATTCAACCTTCCCAGATGATATCCGGGAAAAGGTGAAAGGTGAAATAAAAATAAATAAAAAATATCCAATGACCATCCCTTAATCCCCTAGCTTCATTGTCGTCTCACATTTTTCTGATTTCTGGGTTCTGCAGTGGGGTTCCTCACAACCTTATAAAGAATTCCCGGCTGCGTTCTGCGTACTGGCTCCCTCCTATAAAGACTCAACCTGGTGGAAGGATCAAAGCCCTTTCATTGGCTCACATTCCATTCCTACCTGTAAATCCAACGGCAACCAGCGTAAAACTGCGATACCCAAATAAATTTCACAAGTGCCGAACCCTCCCCTCACCTCCTTCCCTCCCTCCATCCATCCATCTCTGCCGTCTGCGTCCCTCCGTCCTTTATTCTCTCCCCACAACCCCACAGGTGCACACACCCCACACCCCAGTCAGCCACTGGCTGGCTGAGAGCCGGCGGGCGAGAGTGCCATGTCAGTGACCCGCTCCTGCCTTTAAACCTTTAAATGTGCTGTGGACACCGGTGTGAACGCTTCGCCTCGCCCCTTGCAGCACAGCGTCCCCACATCAGCAGTGAGCAAGCACAGAGCAGAGTGAAGGCTGTGAGGTTTCAGGACAGCAGGCCTCGTATATATTCCCAGACATTTACTACATGCGTTTCACATTTCTGCCGGCCTAATAATGCCAGAGACCTCATGCGGGACGCGGGGGAATGCGAGAGTCCCGACCGCCAAAATATGTCCTGACTTTTAGAGTGAAATAAAATGTCCTGTTAAGAACATTAAAGTGTACGTTAAAAAGGTTGTGTCCTGAATGACTCAAAGGAGGGCTGGATCAAAAAGAGAACAAACAGAAAAAGTATGTGCATGAATACAGAGGAAAAGGTGAAATCTCAGTATGGGAGACGGAGACGGAGAACCTATTAGCTCTATGCTGTTAGTAGATTTCCCTTCAGGGGGCTACAGCTTTATCTGCAGGCTAAACTACATCAACACCACCACCAACTACAACCCCATCAACTACAACACCACCAACTACACCACCACCAACTACAACACCACCAAACACCAACAACACCAAACACCAAACACCAACAACACCAAACACCAACTACACCAACAACACCACCACCAACTACACCACCACCAACTACAACACCACCACCCCCACCAACTACAAAACCACCAAACACCATCCCCACCAACTACACCACCACCAACTACAACACCACCAAACACCAACTACACCACCACCAACTACAACACCACCAAACACCAACAACACCACCATCCCCACCAACACCAACAACACCAAACACCAACAACACCAACACCAACTACACCACCACCAAACACCAACAACACCAAACACCAACAACAACACCAACAACTACACCACCACCAACTACAACACCACCAACTACAACACCACCATCCCCACCAACTACACCACCACCAACTACAACACCACCAACTACACCACCACCAACTACAACACCACCAACTACAACACCACCAAACACCAACTACAACACCACTAACTACAACACCACCACCAACACCATCCCCACCAACACCAACACCACCAACTACAACACCACCAACTACAACACCACCAACTACAACACCACCAACTACAACACCATCCCCACAAACTACAACACCACCAACTACAACACCACCAACTACAACACCACCAACTACAACACCATCCCCACCAACTACAACACCACCAACTACAACACCATCCCCACCAACACCAACACCACCAACTACAACACCATCCCCACCAACACCAACACCACCAACTACAACACCATCCCCACCAACTACAACACCACCAACTACAACACCACCAACTACAACACCATCCCCACCAACACCAACAACACCACCAACTACAACACCACCAAACACCAAAAACACCACCAACAACAACTACAACACCACCAAACACAAACAACACCACCAACTACAACACCACCAAACACCAACAACATCACCAACTACAACACCACCAAACACCAACAACATCACCAACAACAACTACACCACCATCAACTACACCACCATCACCAACTACACCAACAACACCACCACCAACAACTACAACACCACCAAACACAAACAACACCACCAACTACAACACCACCAAACACCAACAACATCACCAACTACAACACCACCAAACACCAACAACATCACCAACAACAACTACACCACCATCAACTACACCACCATCAACTACACCACCATCACCAACTACACAAACAACACCACCGCCATCAACTACACCACCATCAACTACACCAAACAACACCCCCACCATCAACTACAACACCACCAAACACCAATAACACCACCATCAACTACAACACCACCAAACACCACCTCCAACTACACCACCACCAAACACCAACACCACAACACCACTAACATCAACTACAACACCACTAACATCAACTACAACACCACTAACATCAACTACAACACCACTAACATCAACTACAACACCATCAACTACAACACCACCAACTACACCAACACCAATAACACCACCAAACACCAACAACACCACCACCAACAATAACACCACCACCAACAATAACACCAACAAACCCCAACACCAACACCATCAACTACAACACACCAACAACACCACCAACTACACCAACACCAATAACACCACCACCAACAACACAAACAGGATGCACATGGGCTTCCAGACAGGCCGGCACTAAGTTATTCTATTTAGAGTGGAACAAACAAAAGGAGAGGAAAACTGGTCCACAGACAGAGTGAATCTACAACACAAAACAACATACACTATTCATGGCCAGTCTGTGTTCAAAGGGCCAGGAAGAAGAGCAGAGGAGGAAAACTGACAAACATTCATTGGTGTCAAATTCCTGCAGAAGCTTCAGGATACCTGTGTGTGTGTGTGTGTGTGTGTGTGTGTGTGTGTGTGTGTGTGTGTGTGTGTGTGTGTGTGTGTGTGTGTGTGTGTGTGTGTGTGTGTGTGTGTGTGTGTGTGTGTGTGTGTGTGTGTGTGTGTGTGTGTGTGTGTGTGCGTGTGCGCGTGCGCGTGTGCGTGTGTGTGTGTGTGTGTGTTTGTGTTTGTGTGTGTGTGTGTGTGTGTGTCCAGCGTGGGGGTGTTTCTGTGTGATGTGTGAGCATGAATAAGGGGGCAGTGTGGTGTTTCCTGTGTGTGTAAGCAGTGTGTGTTGTTCCTGTATGTATGTGTTTACAAGGCTGGTTGGTAGGCCGTTGCCAACTTGACCTTAGAGCACATTGCCCTGTGTGATGTGCATGCAGGCACACACACACACACACACACACACACACACACACACACACACACAACTGGGCTGGATAGCACATTGCCTCAGCTCCAATCGCACACAACCGGGCTGTCACGCACATGTCGAATACATCAAGCCACTCAGAAATTCCACAGGAAAAAAAGACAACCCCAGCCCTCTGTAGCAGATGGGCTCTCATTTCCTCCTCTCTTCTCTTGTCTCTCCTCTCCTCTATCCTTCTCTCCTCTCATCTCCCTGTATATCAGAGCAGTCTCTCTGTCAGAGAGAGATGCTGCTTTTCCACCCAGCATAAGAAACCAGATTACCAATCCCATAAAAACAATGACATGGATGATTTACTGTAACTATGCCAGTCGTCTGTTCTGAGTGATATATCTGATGCTGCTCCTAATCTCTCTCTGTTGACGGGATTCAAATCCCCTTGGCCAGACTGTTTATCACATAAATAGGGGGTCTGTTCTCTCAGATCTGGACACAAGAGGGAAATCAAACGGCTGCTATTTTAGATTTTTGACACTTTAATAAGTCGATTCATGTCCAGTGCTTAGATCATTATGGCTCAAAATAACTTGTCTAGATCAAAATTGGTGGTGGTGGTGGTGGAGAAGAGCACGTTTCCTCTGAGGGAGGTTTGTCTGAGGACTACCCCCATGGATCCAGCATAACCCTGAGGAACCCTGGGTCCCAATGGACTGCCTTTGACTCGGGTTGCTATGCTGTAACAATCAGAACCAAAGTCAGGGTGAAGGTGGAACCAGACCTCCAACCAGTAGATGTCGTTCTACTGAGAGCCCTGGGAGTTTAAACCTTGACAGCCAACCCCAGCCCCTCTCATCCCCACGATGACGCATTGAGTTAGCGGCCTAATAGAGCGCTTTGTTTAGGAAGCAATTGGTACATGTGTGACACCGATTTCAGAAAATGGTCTCATCCTGCAAAAGTGACGGTGAATCAGTCTCCAGTAGAACATCAGCCTCAAACAGGGAGACGAAGACATCAAACGCGCTTCCACCCCATTTTCATTTGGCACACCTTCGCAGAATGTGGGGAGTGGGTGTGGGGCAGCCAGTGGCAAGGAGGATGGCAGGAAGGCCAGGGAGTGCCCACTTCGGACCGGGGGAGGCGAGGGGTGAAGAGAGAGACCAAACGGATGAGGTTCACACCTCTGTCAACAAGCCTGCTGTGAGGAGTAAGGAGCGGGTAGCCACCGGACCTCCCCCCAGCCTCCTGGACCTCCACTCCCCAGGTTCTCCATGCCCCGGCCCCATGGACCTCCACCCCCCAGCCCCCTGGACGTCCACCCCCCAGGTCCTCCATGCCCCGGCCCCATGGACCTCCACCCCCCAGCCCTCTGGACGTCCACCCCCCAGGTCCTCCATGCCCCGGCCCCATGGACCTCCACCCCCCTGCCCCCTGGACCTCCACCCCCCAGGTCCTCCATGCCCCGGCCCATGGACCTCCACCCCCCAGGCACCTGGACGTCCACCCCCCAGGTCCTCCATGCCCCGGCCCATGGACCTCCACCCCCCAGGCACCTGGACTCCCTCCGCCTCGGTGACAAACATCACGTAGCTACCTCATACACAGGGCATGTCTCTAACTGCTTCAAACCACGGTGAGATCACACATCACCTAGGTGCTATCACACACACTTCCTTGCACACTGACACTGTCCCTCCCACCCCCCCAGGCTACATGGTTATGTTAACTGACATTTAGGCCCCGGGACATAATAAGCACTATCCATTGAAAGAAAAGCAAAACTTTAACTGCCTTTTAACATTTTGTTTCTGACCAATCGTGGCATAATGCATTCTCAGAATCACACACACTGGTCAGCGGTCACTGTAATGGTTATGGAGGTGGATGGGAGGTAAGTGATAAGTGACTGAACAGTGTAATAAATGGTTAACTGATTGAAACATCTGTAGAGTGACCTGAGAACCAGGCCACACAGGGCAGTAATAATGTGTAACCCCACACCCACACACTGGACCAGGAGGTGGGGATGCATATTCATCTGTCTGGTTGGAGGACTAGCTGGTTACATCCTGATCAGATCAGGTGGTCACTGCTCATGTAGTAAATAGTAGGTGTCAAATATAGTTGTTCTATTGAATATGTCAAAAGGTATTGCATAGTACACAGCTCCAGTAGAATATGATGATCCTCAATGCTTCTCCTGCCCAAGAGGAAACGCTGATCACCAACATGTATCTTCATCTGTGTCCTCCCTCAGCAGCTCAACTCAGTAGTCTCTCTCACACTCACTCACACACACACACACACACACACACACACACACACACACACACACACACACACACACACACACACACACACACACACACACACACACACACACACACACACAGTAGATATTTTCAGTACAGATCCATTCAGGTAGGTGTTGAAAAATGGCCAACTAGCCCTCGTTGACCCTCTCCCTCACTAATTGTTGTTTGTGGCTGAAGGGGGACATTGTTCACTTCACTTAGCGGCAGGTCAGAGGGAGGTGGATTCATTCATATTAAAATGTGTCCATCCATCTAACTGAACACACTGGGGCCAAGTCATTTAAAGGACCGGTGTGATGCTGCATGGAGCTGGGCCCGGGCAGACCTTTCACACCCTGTTTAGAACACGGATCTAAGAACATTACCAGCACCGCAAGCAGGGTGATCACCAAGGATCATTATTTAAACACACACAACCACACACACACACACACACACACACACACACACACACACACACACCCAAAGCACATAGTACTATAGACAATCATCCTGGTTGATGTTCAGAAATGTATACACACCCACACACACAATGACAAGTACTTTATGGAAGACAGTCAAGTAGCTTAAACAGCCATTCAATTAGCCCTCTGTGTTCTCTCTGTCTCTCTCTCACAGTGTTAAACTCAATCTGAGACACAGCCACGGGCAGGTGTAACCCTGTCAGGCGTTAGGAGAAAGCAAAAGAGAGAAAGATTAATCACCCCAAAGTATTTACACATACACCTAGGGTAAGCCTAGACACTGACATCTTGGCACATACAAGGCCTGTCCATTTAAGTGCTTTTCAATGTGTCCACGGTGTCGACATCTATTTCACACTCATCTACACCTGGAAGGAGAAAAAGATGTTTCCATGACCTTTAGCCAAGGTGTCAAATCTGGAGAGGAGAGAGAGTGAGGAGAACGAGAGAGAGAGAGAAAGAGGAGAGCAGAGCAGAACAGAGCAGATATTTAAGAGCTCGGCCCTGCCTTACATAAGCAGAAAAGGGTGTTAGCCACTTTGGCTTTAATTGTTATTTTGTGGGCAGGCCATAACACTTCTATCAGGATTATGTCGATAGAGAAAGCTTTTTAGTTTTCACCTTCAAATGACAACATGGTTTCATGAGGTCAGCTGTTTTCCAGGCAGAATGGACCATTTTAACACTGACACACATTCCCTAGGTATTCAGATTCAGACACAGGCCAGTAGGTTGGGGGAGAGGTGAGGGAACGGGGGGGACGGAGGGAGGGGAAGGAGAGCATTGATTGAAAGACTGTGATTAGCAGTTTTCAGCAGGGTGCGCTGAGGCCATCAAGTTGTTCTGACAGCCTTGTCGCGTCCTGAGGTGCAGGCAAGGAGAAGTCAGTGCTTTAGAGAGCGCTCTCTCTCTCCGTGTCTCTCTCTCTCCGTGTCTCTCTCTATCAGTCTATTTGCTCTCTCTGTCTCTCTCCCTCTCTAGCTAGCCAGCCACACTTCTCTGCCCCGCCACAAAATCAATATGGCTCTGCAAAGTGCAGGCGGCCCGGGGGAGACTGAGGGCTAGAAGCGGGGCCAAGGCGTCCTCCAGGCCTGTCCCACGGGCAGTGTCAAGGACAGACCCAAGCCGGGCTGGGATACCGGAGGCTGAAGCTGGGGTCTGCCATGCCCCCCTCTGCCCCCTCCCCTGTGTCCGCTCACGAGCCCATCACTCGGCCTGGAGGACAGGATCGATAAGCAGGTGGAGCGTTAAATACTCTGCCCCAGAGGGTGTCCCGCTGCTGGGGCCCAGCCAGCCAGGACTCAGCCTCCTGCTCCCTCCTCCTGGAGGACGGTCTGTCTGTCTGTCTGGTCACACCTGAACTGGATGTTTTGTTCTCAGACAGAGAGACTGCAGATCTCTGACAATAAACAGCTCAATAACAGTTAGAGAAACATCTCTGCTGTGGAAGGTAGCAGCGTGGCCCACTGGTCACACAATGTAGCTCCTTAACAGGACACAGGACAACAGAAGTCAGCCACGGGGCATGGGCCTGCTCAGGGAATTGGTCAGTAAGCTACCTGAACACTCTCCTACAGTTAAGACAATACAATGTGTTCATAGCTTTATTATGGACAATATCTAAACCATAATAGAGCAAATAGCAAGACTACTTATTCTAGCTCGCTGTCAATAATTGTCCTAATTCTGATACAGTGAGTGAAACAGATGGGTGATGTTGAGAGGATTGCAGTCATTCCGAGTGTCTGTGTGTGTGAGTGACTGATCACAGTGGAAGTGGCTTGTGTTGCTAATCCAGAAAACAGTGTACGACAGAGTAAAGAGCCAGCTCTGTGTTCCATCCAGCTCTGTGTTCCATCCACAGTGTTACCAGCACAAGCTGATCAACCCCTTCAGATGGCAGCTAGTCCCCTTCCCTGTCCTTAAGGATCGAGTCTAGATGATCTGCTGCCTGTCTGCAGCTTCACTGGGGATAAAGATGATTTACAATCCAGATGGAGACTAGGGCTAAATCCGGGTAAAACAGGGCTGATTGTGACATCTGAAATGGCATTGTATTAACTAGAATCCATTTAGTGAGAAACAAGCATGTTTCCTTTCTATTTCCTTTACTAACCACTATGTACAGGAACAGTATGTTACTAATATCTGAGACTAAAGGAACAGACAAGAACGCTTAGGAAGTGATTCAGTGTTGTTACTGAATCACTACAAGAGAACAAATCTAACCTATGTGTCTCAACTTTACGATTAAGACTCAGATTGCTATTGAATTACCGGAGAGATATTATTTGGGAATGTTTACATGGTTTTTGACTGTCTTCCTGGAATCCACCACAAGATAAATAGTCTATAATGGCATTAGACAAATCCTAAAATATTTGGCAAAAGAAGGCATTTTAGTTTTCTCAAGCCATCCCATCCACTCCTATTCACTGTTTATTTATGTTCCTTCCTTCAATCATTGTGAACCAAGGATAATATTCTACCAGGAATTGAATGTTTTAATCCTCGTTACACTCTTCCTAGTAGCCTGGATGGTGACAGATTAACAGACCGGACGTTTCCAAACCCTGAGGGGACAGTCTACTGCATGCATGGCTTTAAGTGGACTGGAGGGTTAATATGAAGCCAGTAGAAAAGAAAGCAGTGGTGGTACTGAATATTACTGACGAGCTCCAGGCGAATGGTTGGTACTGACGAGCTCCAGGCGAATGGTTGGTGCTGACGAGCTCCAGGCAAATGGTTGGTACTGACGAGCTCCAGGCAAATGGTTGGTGCTGACGAGCTCCAGGCAAATGGTTGGTGCTGACGAGCTCCAGGCAAATGGTTGGTGCTGACGAGCTCCAGGCGAATGGTTGGTGCTGACGAGCTCCAGGTGAATGGTTGGTGCTGACGAGCTCCAGGCGAATGGTTGGTACTGACGAGCTCCAGGCGAATGGTTGGTGCTGACGAGCTCCAGGCGAATGGTTGGTGCTGACGAGTTCCAGGCAAATGGTTGGTACTGACGAGCTCCAGGCAAATGGTTGGTGCTGACGAGCTCCAGGCAAATGGTTGGTGCTGACGAGCTCCAGGCGAATGGTTGGTGCTGACGAGCTCCAGGCGAATGGTTGGTGCTGACGAGCTCCAGGCGAATGGTTGGTGCTGACGAGCTCCAGGTGAATGGTTGGTGCTGACGAGCTCCAGGTGAATGGTTGGTGCTGACGAGCTCCAGGCGAATGGTTGGTACTGACGAGCTCCAGGCAAATGGTTGGTGCTGACGAGCTCCAGGCGAATGGTTGGTGCTGACGAGCTCCAGGTGAATGGTTGGTGCTGACGAGCTCCAGGTGAATGGTTGGTACTGACGAGCTCCAGGCGAATGGTTGGTGCTGACGAGCTCCAGGTGAATGGTTGGTGCTGACGAGCTCCAGGTGAATGGTTGGTGCTGACGAGCTCCAGGTGAATGGTTGGTGCTGACGAGCTCCAGGTGAATGGTTGGTGCTGACGAGCTCCAGGTGAATGGTTGGTGCTGACGAGCTCCAGGTGAATGGTTGGTACTGACGAGCTCCAGGCGAATGGTTGGTGCTGACGAGCTCCAGGTGAATGGTTGGTACTGACGAGCTCCATGTGAATGGTTGGTACTGACGAGCTCCAGGCGAATGGTTGGTGCTGATTTTATTTTTATTTTTTTACTTAACTAGGCAAGTCAGTTAAGAACAAATTCTTATTTACAATGACGGCCTGAGCTCCAGGGGCATGGTTGGTGCTGATGAGATCGTGCCAGTGTGGGTCAGACCCAACTCATTTAGCCTAGCCTGAGACAGAAAGTAAAATGGGACTCGGTCACGTACTAGAAGATGTTGGCTGTTCCCAACTTCCCCCACCACCTCCACCCACACTGGTCTGAGGGAAGAGGGAGATATCGCCGTGGTTACTGTTCACACTCCTGCTAATTATTAGAGCCAATCAGTGAGGTTAACAGGGCGGAGCCTGAGGAGATCATGTTCTAGGGAATTTAACATCTGGCAGAGATGGAGGTGAATACATTACACACTGGCCTCCTCCAATCCAAATAAAACACTCTTGACATCTGAAGTGTACTTAGCACAGAGGGGAGGGAAGGAGGGAAGGAGGGAGGGAGGGAGGGAGGGAGGGAGGGAGGGAGGGAGGGGTGGTGGCGAGCGAGCATCCCATATGGTGATGTCCAAGTGCCAACTAGTGAAAACCATGTGGCTCGTCCAGTCAGGTGACGGTCCTCCAGGCTCCAGAGGAGAGGGGGTCTGCCCCAGAAAACAGCCCAGACAGGAGGACCCATCTGGACTGAGACAGCTCTGTCACAGGCCTAGCTACCTATGGCACAGTCCAACACGGTCAACGCTAAGAAAGATCTACTGCCACCAATGCCAAAAAATAGACTAGGGACCCAATACCACTAACCTACTTTGCAAGAACGTGCAAGTCAATTGTGTAAAGCGATGATGTGGGACGTAGTTACTGTACATAGTTGACATCGTATTCTCTCTCTAGCGCACTCTCCAGCTCTCTCCAGCTCTCCATCTCCAGTAGTATGGTCATTGTTTCTAGCCCTGCTGTTGGTCCTGGCTGCTACGCTGTGTTTGTTGTGATGGAGAAACAGATATGTGTCTATGGCTGTGTTTAGTAGCTAAGGGCCATCCCCTCCCACCATTAGTGGAGGTATAAATCACAGCCCTCCCCGTGCCGGGAGGTGAGAGAGATGAGAGTGGAGGTGAGCCTGAAATAATGCTGATGTCCCCCAGGGTCAGACCTCCATTATGGCCGCTTCAAAAACTATTAATCTGGCTTGTAGTCACTGGCCTAGAAATAATTACTTCATCTAACCTATGTAATACAGCATGACCAGCAGTCCAGTCAGGTCCAATTGGGTGGGGGAGAGAGGAGTGGGAGAGAGAGGTTAGGGCAGAGAGGGGAGAGAGAGGGAAGGGGGAGAGAAAGCCACAAATTACAGGCCCGTCTCTGCTGCTACTAGGTGACTGATGTACCACTCACCATCTGGATATGGCCTTTACACTAACACTGATTTAGATACACACACACACGTCTGGTGCGCCAAGGCACACACATACAACATTTAATTTCTTTGCAATGTGGTCACAATATACTCAGCAATCCCTAAACAGGGTCTGAGTAAAATAACTTACTAAAAGATAACAGCCATTCCAACCACTAATCACTAAAGTGAAACAGCCAGGGAACGGAGTCCAGTATATTCACTCTAACCAACCAAAACAACCCACCAAACGGAACCCCCGACTTCTTAAGTAGTGCACTACCTCTGACCAGAGCTCTATGGGCCCTGGTCAAAAGTAGTGCACTATAGGGTGCCATTTGGGACACAACCAGAGTGTTGTTCTATCTAGTGTGAGGTCGGACAGAAGTCCACCTCTCTAACCACTGCTCAACATTGCCACCTAGAGATGTAGGAGAAACTGCTAGTCATCACCAACACCACTATGATGGTGAAATAAACCACCACAACATCCCACTACACACACACACACACACACACACACACACACACACACACAGACACACACACACACACACACACACACACACACAGACACACCATAAAATTCAGTGCAGTCCGCCTCCATAAATGTCACAGTGAAGTATGGAATGACATGAATAAATACAACAACCATGAGTCTCCAGTCAGTCAGTGGAGGCATGGCTACATCGCTGGCTGTCACAGATGGCATCCCAGGTGGAGATTTCATTAGTTAGGGTTGAAGTCAGTCTCCCTTGTTGTCTGGGGGTCCTCGCTCGGCACGCGCTACTGTAAACATGCTCCATATCCTAATCAGGTGTCACCGCCGCGTTTGATCAGTCTGCTAAAACTTGTCACAAATCCCCAGCAGAGAGAGAGAGGAGGAGGAGGAGGGAGGAGTGAGCAGGGGGGACAGAGGGAAGGAGCAGGGAGAACAAAAGGAAGGAGCTGTCAGAGGGAGAGAGAGGGGGGAGACGGGAGAGAGTTTGCCCATTAGCAGCATTCTCCATCTCTCTCCGGCTGCCCATAGTGAGGAGTCCCCTGGTGACAGACAGCTCCAGGTCTCTGCTATACAACACAGGGACTTCTCTTCACCACCGTCAGCACTATACACACTAACACACCTGATCACTAGAACAACCACATACTCCAGCTAAACACTCAAGTAGTAAACTAGTTTCTGTTGTTTACCCAAAAAACCTGAGATAAGCCTACAAGCTGCACCCCTTTTTGGTTTCTGCAAACACTTTCAATAGTGGCTCTCTTTCTTTAAAAGCACCAAATCAGAGACAGACACCTCCCCTGCTCCCCTCCAGAATGAGAGAAGACAGCAGGCAGTGGAGTTGGTATAGGAACACACACACCATTAGATACTGTTTACCTTTTATTTATGTTGATATTGAATACATTAGCCGATTGAACCTCCTAAGAACACTGCAGAGTGACAAGCCGGAATCCGTCTTTGTAACTACCATGGCAACGGAGATTACCACAAATAGAAAAAAATCTAAAACCTCTGAATAGAACGATACATAAATTAATTAAAGGACACAAAAACAAGCAGAGAATTAAAGTTAGAACATCTGTCAGAGACTTAGCTTCCCATCCTAATACCAGTGTTAGAACATTTATACCCTTGAAGTGAATGATCCCTTCTTTAATTGACAGTCAAGGAAAAGTGTTTGCAGCAGCATCCTGTAGCCGCTGATAAGAAAGCGTTCCCCCCCCCCCCCCCCCCCAAAAAACAGTTTAAAGAACCTTGGCACTAATCCCTATTGTCATCCCAGTGCAGTGGAAGGACTTACAAATAGTGATAACTCGACAGAGGCTGTCTGTTCCTGAGGAGTTAGGGACAGGGTAGCCGTCGCATGCTGGAGAATCAGTCACTTAGATTAATACAATCCATACGCGGCATCAGTCAGGCATGACACTAGACTGTCACTGCATTTACATCCCAGTCCATCCCTACCGTTCTATATGACAATGTGTTTAAGAAGGTCCACTCACATCACAAAGAGCCTCTCTCTGTGTGTGTTGGTGGATAACACTCCCAATCATATGATGTGCTTTACTGGTGATCCTGGAAACAACAACTTTACAAAGCTTTGTATCACAAGTTTTACTGTCACACATACAAGTAGGCCAAACACACACACACACACACACACACACACGTGTAGAAACAGTTGTTTATTGAGATAGGAATAGGAGTTTTTTTTGCTGAAGCTTGCTTTGAGAGCATATGGGCAGAATACAAAGAGAACTAGACTAAACTGATGAGCGACAGAAGAGGACTAATCTAACCAAAAACTCCACAGATTATCAAGAACAAACAGCAACATAACTGATCGAACCACAAATAAAATGGTAAGACTATTGTGGCCGAATACAAGGCTAATAGATGGCATCTCAGCCAGTGCTGAGCCTCAGTGTTTAGGCTGTACGCCTGTGACTCCTCCACTTCAGCAGTCCTGAGACAAATGACAGTGGCTGCCCTCAACATTACAGGGCCAGGGCACGCATGACACTAGTGCTGACAACTGAACACACACACAACACACCCCTAGCTGCCTTGATAAACACACACACAAACACACATTTACCCCACACACACACGCACACAGCCCAAAACAACAGTGACACAACCTCTCTCCCTCCACCTCCCTCTCTCTCCATCTCACATGAGACAAGCCTGACTTCAGGCCCTTACCCAGGCAAGTGGATCTGACCTGCTGCCCCCCAGTCAGCCTCATCTGAATACACAGAGACAGGAACAGGAGAGGAAGGGAAATCTGCCTATATTATGATGGGAAGAGAGGAGAAGAAGATAGGAGAGGGGGATGAGATGCCGTCAGGGGGCTCTCTTCTTTATGCACGTATGATCATGTGGTTGACAGCACCGGTGGGAAGAATTATGGACTGTTGAACAAAAGGTTGAGGTCTGGCTGGTTGGTGATGTGATGGTACCTAGATGGAGAGGCAGGCAAGCAGCTAGGTAGTGGTGGGCCTGACAGTGGTGGACTTATGACAAGTACCACCGCGCACACACACACACACACACACACACACACACACACACACCACACACACACACACACACACACGGCACCTCCTCGCCATCCGCTCGCACCAAAGTCTGTCACTCAGAATGGGCCAAGAACGCTGCACGTTAGAGTGAGCGTGGGGGGCGGAGAGAAGATTGAGGGGGGTTCTGGTCAGAGGTTAAGCGCAGAGAAGACAGCAATGAAAGGCAACTGTCATGCACCAGCGCACGCTGAGGAGCGCCTGTCTCATGGAGAACATGCAAAGAAGGAATGCTCTCTGAGTCCTGACAACACCCCTCCTCCTCACCCCTATTACCATCACTAACCCACACAAAACACACACAGTACACACACAGTACACACACAGAACTCAGCCCCTCTAAAACAGAGTGGCGGCACCACAGAAGGCAACACCTGCCTGACAGCATGCCAATCAAACTGGTGACCCCTTCTCTAACATAGCATACGCATGACTAAAGTTAGCTGGGCCCATGAACAAAAACGCACAGGCTGAGAGAGAATCACTGAAAGATGAAGAGGCTACCTGGCTGGCATCAACAGGTATCATGGAATATCCAAAGAAATGATCCATCAAATGGTCGTGGCTTATTTTCAAATGAAATAATCCCTGTAATATCTGACTTCAGGCAGAGAAAGGTATTTTATGAGTGGTGGTTGGTGGGTAAGGCAAGGTAGAGGCAAGGTAGAGGCAAGGCACTCCAGCTGGCTAGGTTACACTTGGCTCCAGTGATGGGGCAGGGGGGCACTACAATCCCTCTCCCTCCTCAGTCTCCCCTGGGCAGTGTACTACAGTACTACATGCCAGGTACTTTCATTACACACGTTTATGGAAAATATCTTATGATGTACAAATTAACAGTTACAATTTACAGGGCCTTATGAAAGTGGCCTCCTGCAGTTTTTGTGAATGGAGGCTATTGAAGCAGTCATCAGAAGCAGATGTTGGCCAAGTCTAACGTTAGCTAACTGCAAGGTAGCTCAGCTTTATTGGAAAGGTGAGTCAAAGGAAAATACAAAGGAAAATAAATTCACAAATAAACAGCAACACCACCAGCCCTGTAATATAAATGGAGCAGGTGGATTCATAGGGAGAGCAGGCCTTCTGAGAGCTACAATAGGTAGGCTAGCTTTACTGCTTTAGGACCAAGAGCAAAAGAAAGTTAACCTACATGATGAACGCCAAAGACAGCCTTGAAAGAAGAGACTGCACCTTAAGTGTTGTCTAGTCACTGTCCTTGTGACAGATGGCCTTACAAGGAAAATTAGATTAAATTAGAGGACTGCTGCACCAGACTTCTCGTCCTCTCCCATCGTTAGTCTCTGTCGCTCTCTACAGTGTGCCCCCCCCCCTCCACACATACGTACAAATTCAAATGAAAATAATGACCTCCCTAGATTGAAGCCTTGGGTGGCTAATGAACCCCCCTGAGTCCCCTCTGTCTGAGGTGAGTGGATCATTCCCATGTTTATTTAGTACGGCCCCACCACAGCCACACACACACCACCTATTGATCAGATTGATTATTCCATGTATATCACCGGTGATAGGGCTGTGTGACTGATGAACTCTGGGTCACACTGAACGTAAACTCATTGACTCTGACAGCTGAGATGATCCATTGTCACAGCAGCTTGTTTGGGAAAATACGCATACATCAGCAATAATATGCCAATGCTAATATGAACTGCTAGGTAGAGCTGATGATGACGTGGGATCTGTCAACAGAGAGGGTCACCCACAGCTCACAAGCTAACAGCCTGCTCACAACAAAACCTGGGACTGGTGGTACATTTTACTTCTGAAACTGTGCAACTAGGCCGATTTCTGCTGACAATCCAGTTAGGTATTACTTCAAAGAAAATCCTAAATAAATGTACCATTTGTCAATAGTAATAAAGTATGAATAAAGTAACTATGTAGAAGACACTAAATCTTTGTTCATCTGCCGGATGAGTTGAACATAGCATCCCGTTATATGTTTATCCTTAGTGTTTTCAACATACACTAAAACCCAAGCCCTTTAGCCAAACCGTGTGGATGGACATGCTGTGTAAAGTGTCATCTATCATATGGCTGCTGTGATGGCTAACATCAGGAGAGGAACCTAGGCTATATCCCAGAGTGCATCCAAAATGGCACCCTATTACATACATAGCGCACTACTTTTTATCAGGGCCCTGGTCAAAAGTAGTGCACTATATAGGGAATAGGGTGGCATTTGGGATAAATACTTAGGCTGGGTTTTCCCTCTGGATGTTTAGTAGGATCACAGATGCTCTTAAACACATACATGTCTGTGGGCCCTGGCCCTGGCAGCTAGGGGCGGCTGTAGACATGGGACCTGAGACACCACAGAGAGAGCAGCCAGACCGGGCTGTAAAAGTTGATATCCTCCCAGATGCAAACCAAATGTAGACATCATGAACCTTTAAATTGTCCTACATTTAAAGCAGACCACTATAAAAGGGGGTAAGGATAAGAGAAGAGACATGTATGCAGACACACATCTAGATCACGACACATGAAGAGCCATATTATATAGTGCACCACTGTGTAGCTGTTGACAGTGATGTAGGACTGCTTACTGAGAAACCAGATTTCAGTTAGAAACATTTAGGAGTGCATCTCACTCCCAGAAAAGGGTATGATAGCTGGTTCCATGTCAGTGCCATTACTGCAAATAAAATGTGCTATAAATTTGCTCTTTGTTGCCAAGAGATGAAAGAAACCCTGTAGCTGGCAAAAACAATGGAAAAAACAATAGCAACCCAAGTCCCTCTTCCATCACTGACACATTGCCACTGCCAGGCATGTGTCTTAAAGGCTGTAGGGTTGGGTTTACCAAGCTGATCTGTAAACAACACAAAAACAGTCCAGATATATCCAGGCTAAGCTCCAATAACTAAGACAAGGTATGAAGAGGTAAAGAAAGGGGGGTGCTTATAGCCACAGACTAATCAACCCTCCTCATCGTTCTCATATCGGATCAATGAACTACCCGGGGCCTTGGGCCCACTGCCACACCACCGCACAGGCACTACATTACACACAAAACTTCATATTCATTCATTGATTTACTTTTCAGAATAGTATATCATTGAACTCCAATGGGACTAAAAACAGAGGCTGGGGCTGAGGTCAAGCCCACTTGCATGGACAGATGTTTGCACAATATTGATGTCCCAAGCAGAAATAAATGACTAAATATCCCGATCGATACCTAGTTTCCCTAGCCGGCCCTGTGCGACAGCAGATACATAAATACATCTTTATGCCTACAGGAATGGTCCCTAATGAAGAGTGGATAAATGCTCCCCTGAAGGTAAACTCTTTGATTAGCTGAGGCCAGAGGTGACGCCCGGTTGGGGAGGGCAGAGGCGATATGCTGACATGGAAATGCCATACCTTCTATTGCCTGAGGAGTCTAATGGTTAAGAGGGGCTAAGTTACTGAGGGGCCAACAAGGATATGACAGGTCACAAGCCTTGAGCAGGTCGTTCTGTGCTGCCTGACCTGTTTTCCATTTGTAATGGTAATAGCATGGATCAGCAGCATTCTCAATCATACTCATAGTCAATAACGCACATATTGTTTCAATTCTACATGTAGCCTAGCTCTGTTTTGACTGTGTCACTGGGCTGGAGAGGATACTGTTGAAACAAATCCTCTGCATTTCATCTCCAGCCACCTCAAGCACGAAGGCCCTAGCTCTCAGTGGTTAAGACGTATGAAAGAGGGGACATGAGACTGTAATCAGGCCAGACCATCGTCATCATCATCAGGAGCAGCAGTACTGGGCTCCGGCTCTCTGTCTCTCTCATGGTGAAGAGACAGTGGTGCTGATGACACTAGATAGAGGATCTGGATGGAGCTGCCTGCTCTTGTTTACAGCACAGCTCAATTACCCAGGACAACACCAAGCAGGCTCATCACTCAGCTTTCCCTTCACTGCTCCACAGTGACCAACAGGGCCATAAAGAGGGAGGAACCAGATCATTCCCTGCTCCTTAATTAAATGAGAGCAAAGCTGTTGACTTAATTTCCCTCCTCTCCGTAAGCAGACCCTCCTCTTCCTCAACAAAGCAGTCCCCACCCACATTGAGCTGGCCAGCCCTCCAACCAATGAAGACCTCCCGGTCATCATCCCTGCTCGGCCCTAAATCAACAGCTGGATAAACAGCCTCCACGGTGGGTTAGTGCCGGTCCCCATGCAGTCACAAGAGGCCGAGGGCCGGGGGGCTCCAGGGGGCCGAGTCAGGAGCCGGATCGACACCTCAACAGCGATAAGTAATTCTGTGTTGGATTAGCAGCATGATGGCCTGATCAATACAGGGTGATACACTCAGGCCATTAGGAATGCAGGGAAGAAATGGCCCCCTCTGGTAATAAAGCAGGCCTTATGTCTGGCTGTTCCTTCATCAGATCTCTCCATTAGTGTAATGGTACTATTATCAGCCACAGCAAAAGACTAACTTTACCAGGGAACCTTTTTTCAGCCGGACGGACCGGGCCGTGCTGGAGGGGTCTGACGGAGTCAGGGAGGGAGAGCCATGCAGTGAGGAGTGGAGAAATGTCCTCTCTCTCCATCTCCCTCCTTCCCCAGGCCCGGATGTAAATCTATCTCTCCATCTCCCTCCTTCCCCAGGCCCGGATGTAAATCTCCAGCAGCCTACTTCTATGTTCCCTGCCCGGCTCCTAGTGCTCCTATGTATTCCTAAGCGTGTTTTATGTCAGCTCCCAACACTATTTCTCCATTATTGGCTCATTAATAGAACTAGCAGTGTGTTAGCGGTGGGTAAGAGGGGGGAGATGGCCGCCAGAGCAGGGGAAAGGTGCTGAATGTGTTGAATGTGACATCCCTCCTGCTAAAACAACCAGAGCTGACATGACAGCACACCCGGCATTAGTCGCCATAAATCGTTACCTTAACACTAATTCACCGGGTACATTTTGTGGGGGGGGGTTGATTAACCATGTCTGGATGTGTGGCCACATAATCAGCTTTTACCTCTAGTTGTTCATTTAACAGAATTGCCAAGGGAAACACAAAACATTTTAATGAGTGTTGAGGAATGAAATACCCTAAACAGCACTAGCTGCCACAACCAGAGGAAACCAATGAGGCTGATCTGAGCGATGTGCTGGGCTCAGCCAGGACCTCAGCACAACATCTGCTGACCCTATGTGGTCATTACTTAGCCTGACATTCCCCTGAAATATATTTCCACTTTTCCATCAACACTTTATACATGTCATCACATAGACAGCAGCTATCGTCAAAGACAACGTCAAAGACAACGTCAAAGACAACGTCAAGGAAGTAGTTGAGGGTCAATTCCCTTTATATTCAGTTTACGCAGGACGTGTATATAAAAATGCATATACCTTTATTTCTAAAATAATAGACATGTTTCAAACCATGCATTTCCTTTACAATAACCTGCTGACATTAGTGAAAACACATGCTATTGATCACAGTATATTACAAGTAGGCCTATTAGTTAGGCTTTTGAGTTGATGAGACAGACAAACATGAGACAGTGCTCCTCTCAGAAACATGGGGAAGACATTTTGTCCTGCACGTTGTATTGGATGTGGTTTAATTGAGAGTCTGCCTTTTTAAAACAGGTTGGGAGTTATGTGCAGTAGGCCTTCATGATAAATAGCTTGCCTTCACTAAACTAGCAAAATGACAGGGGGAAACAACTCACTGACTGAGTCTAACTACAAACACACTCACTTATGAGAATACAGTTATATCCCCATATCCCCAGTTATTACATATGATGATAAACTGAACCACTGCACTGTGTCCCTGCCCTATAATAAGCCACTCGGATTAATACAGATACTCTAATTTAGAACTGTTCTGTGGTTTTCCAGCCATTTTACCATTACAATACTATGTCCTCGTTCCTCAATCATCCTTTTATTATTTGTCTAAAAGAGGAAGCAGAACCATTAGCTAGCTAGCTAGCTAGGTCTGTCTGTCTGTCTGTCTGTCTGTCTGTCTGTCTGTCTGTCTGTCTGTCTGTCTGTCTGTCTGTGTGTCTGTGTGTCTGTGTGTCTGTGTGTCTGTGTGTCTGTGTGTCTGTGTGTCTGTGTGTCTGTGTGTCTGTGTGTGTGTGTGTGTGTGTGTCTGCTCTATGCTGCTTACACCCACCTGGGGGCCAGCTGGAAAGCGTTCTCGCTCTCATCTGGTCATCATGGCCGCTCTCTCAGCTCTTCACAAACAGGAGGAACCACGTCCTACATAGTTTCTGTGCTGTCAGACATGATCCAAACACATGTGCCATGGCAGACTGTGGCGCGGCCAAGGCTGGGAGCTGCCGGGTCTGACTGACTTGGAGAGAGCAGACCTGGGCTCAAATACTATTTGAAATTGTGCAAAAACTTTGAGTGATTGCTCTAGCCTGCCTAGAGTGCCAGATGGGTGGGGCTTGCAGTGTTAGGACTATTATATTGGTCCAGTACGCAAGTCAAGCTCAATCACAGACAAAGTGTTTGAAACGATTTTGAATAGTAATTGAACGCAGGTCTAGATGAACCTGAGCAGAGCAGTCTGCATGGGCCCAGCAGTAGGGGTAGCTAAGGAGGTCTGGATGAGCCTGAGCAGAGCAGTCTGCATGGGACCAGCAGTAGGGGTAGCTAAGGAGGTCTGGATGAGCCTGAGCAGAGCAGTCTGCATGGGACCAGCAGTAGGGTTAGCTAAGGAGGTCTGGATGAGCCTGAGCAGAGCAGTCTGCATGGGACCAGCAGTAGGGGTAGCTAAGGAGGTCTGGATGAGCCTGAGCAGAGCAGTCTGCATGGGACCAGCAGTTGGGGTAGCTAAGGAGGTCTGGATGAGCCTGAGCAGAGCAGTCTGCATGGGACCAGCAGTAGGGGTAGCTAAGGAGGTCTGGATGAGCCTGAGCAGAGCAGTCTGCATGGGCCCAGCAGTAGGGGTAGCTAAGGAGGTCTGGATGAATCTGAGCAGAGCAGTCTGCATGGGACCAGCATTAGGGTTAGCTAAGGAGGTCTGGATGAGCCTGAGCAGAGCAGTCTGCATGGGACCAGCAGTAGGGGTAGCTAAGGAGGTCTGGATGAGCCTGAGCAGAGCAGTCTGCATGGGACCAGCAGTAGGTGTAGCTAGGGAGGTCTGGATGAGCCTGAGCAGAGCAGTCTGCATGGGACCAGCAGTAGGGGTAGCTAAGGAGGTCTGGATGAATCTGAGCAGAGCAGTCTGCATGGGACCAGCAGTAGGGGTAGCTAGGGAGGTCTGGATGAGCCTGAGCAGAGCAGTCTGCATGGGACCAGCAGTAGGTGTAGCTAGGGAGGTCTGGATGAGCCTGAGCAGAGCAGTCTGCATGGGACCAGCAGTAGGGGTAGCTAAGGAGGTCTGGATGAATCTGAGCAGAGCAGTCTGCATGGGACCAGCAGTAGGGGTAGCTAAGGAGGTCTGGATGAATCTGAGCAGAGCAGTCTGCATGGGACCAGCAGTAGGGGTAGCTAGGGAGGTCTAGATGAACCTGAGCAGAGCAGTCTGCATGGGACCAGCAGTAGGTGTAGCTAGGGAGGTCTGGATGAGCCTGAGCAGAGCAGTCTGCATGGGCCCAGCAGTAGGGGTAGCTAAGGAGGTCTGGATGAATCTGAGCAGAGCAGTCTGCATGGGACCAGCAGTAGGGGTAGCTAGGGAGGTCTGGATGAGCCTGAGCAGAGCAGTCTGCATGGGACCAGCAGTAGGGGTAGCTAAGGAGGTCTGGATGAGCCTGAGCAGAGCAGTCTGCTTGGGCCCAACAGTAGGGGTAGCTAAGGAGGTCTGGATGAGCCTGAGCAGAGCAGTCTGCATGGGACCAGCAGTAGGGTTAGCTAAGGAGGTCTGGATGAGCCTGAGCAGAGCAGTCTGCATGGGCCCAGCAGTAGGGGTAGCTAAGGAGGTCTGGATGAGCCTGAGCAGAGCAGTCTGCATGGGCCCAGCAGTAGGGGTAGCTAGGGAGGTCTGGATGAGCCTGAGCAGAGCAGTCTGCATGGGCCCAGCAGTAGGGGTAGCTAGGGAGGTCTGGATGAGCCTGAGCAGAGCAGTCTGCATGGGACCAGCAGTAGGGGTAGCTAAGGAGGTCTGGATGAGCCTGAGCAGAGCAGTCTGCTTGGGCCCAACAGTAGGGGTAGCTAAGGAGGTCTGGATGAGCCTGAGCAGAGCAGTCTGCATGGGACCAGCAGTAGGGTTAGCTAAGGAGGTCTGGATGAGCCTGAGCAGAGCAGTCTGCATGGGCCCAGCAGTAGGGGTAGCTAAGGAGGTCTGGATGAGCCTGAGCAGAGCAGTCTGCATGGGCCCAGCAGTAGGGGTAGCTAAGGAGGTCTGGAGAACAGAAAAGCCTTTACTCTCCTACTATTTCTCTCCATCTAATTACACAACCCACAAACACAGCACATTCAGACCAGAACACATCACAGCAGGCCTCTTTGGCAGTGGGGTCTGCTACCTAATATAAAGCTGGGTATGCCCAAAATGTCACACCTTTCCTTTGATCAACTATTTCATTCTCAATCATATTTTTACACGAACGCCAGTCAATGCGGTTACTATTCATTGTTTTGAACAGCATCCCAGGACAATCCGGCAGCCATCATAGTCCTTTCCGTTTCAGATGAGCCTAGAATTATTACCTGCAATAGAATTGTACCACTCGCACACAGCCTGAAACTGCTCTCCACCAACTCACAGGATAGTTTAAGAACACACTGCAGTCACTCACCCCCCCCCCCCCCCCTAATACAATTTTGGAGCAAGATTATTCTGATTTTATAGGGGACTTTTACCATGCAACGTGTCTAAATCAATATTCAAGCCTTCACGGCGATCCAATCAGTTTATTGTAGCACAGTCTACACCCATGTCTAAACTGTAATACTGAAAGCAAAAACAGTGTAGGCCTATCTGTAACGATAAAGCTGTTAATAACAGCGATGCTCCATTGTAGGTGAATGAAGAGGAAACCACAATAAAACCAGAAATCATGCAGGCTGATGTGTAGCTACATAGACAACTGCAGCTTTCCAGCCTTCAAAATGACCCAAGCATCACCGCATTTGTAACATAAAGTTCTGAGAGAACGAGTCCACTGTGTATTTGCCAGAGCTAAGGGAGAATAACGCTATGAATACCTTTCTTCTCTTCTCGCTCTCACTGCCACCCGATCGTTTCATGTTTCCTAGAGTTATGTTTACACACCCGCTTTCGCTTCAGCTCATCTTGGTAGTTGTAGTTCCAACAGAAGAATTACAATAAAACTATAGCTCTATTAAATAAACAGGGCATATAAAATGAACGGGTGCCTGTAATAATAATATAGATACAAAGACGGGCTATGAAAGAATACATTTCTGATCACAATCTAGTATTAATTTGCTTCGAATGAAAATGGAAAACTTCATATCCCGAAGCACGGAACAGAGGAAATGCGTTCAAGCGTAATTTGACTCAGCCGGATGGGGATTCTTGCTGCGTAGTGCGCACAGCAGCTACAATAATACTAGATCTTCAAATCATATGGAAACCCTACCATCCTTACAATAACGTTGAGATAATTGTATAAATCTGGTAAATCTCGCAGCTGCTCTTTTGATGTCGATGAGCGCGTTTAATCTAAAATGCGAACAAGTACTTTAGCAATTGAACATGGCAAAACAATGGTTTATAACACAAAATAATACAGCACGTGGATCAAATAAAAACGACTAAAGTAGCTGAAATAATAATAAGGTAAACTTAAATTAAATGTATTTCCACTGTCACTTTTATATTTTCGAATAGGCATAGCCAATACAATACATTTACATTACATTTAAGTCATTTAGCAGACGCTCTTATCCAGAGCGACTTACAAATTGGTGCATTCACCTTATAACATCCAGTGGAACAGCCAATACAATGAGATTTTAGAAGAAATAGCAAAGAGTTTGGGCAGTTTGAACTTTTCTTTTTTGCTGCTTGGGTTTTTTCTTGTGTAGCCTAAATCAAAAGCAGCATTTTGTAACTCGTGTAAAAATAGCAATCATGCTTTGAACATGCTCCAAGACTCCAACACTGCCAAGACTCTTTCAACTCTTGCATCTCATATCCAGGTGCTTTACTGCGAAAAGGTATTGGCTGCCTCGACATAGACAGACACACATCACATTCTACTCACCACCAATTGTGAAGGCAAACCATAAGCATCCTGTATACAGTATGGGAGCATTTATGTATGGTATCACATGCAGACAATATTCCCTCTACCTTGGGTTCAACCAAATACCTCGTAACATACTGTGAATAGTGTTGAAATGTGCTCTGTCTGTAAGGGGGGGGACTGTAAGGTTGGAAACACCTGCTTTGTATTACCATTACAGACTTTGATCAGTGTCTTCATTAGTTTCCTTTGTAATCTCTTTCCTTTTATGGTAGAGCTGAACTAAGTGAACCGAGCACACTGATTTAACACATGTTCCATTCACCTGTCTTGTAAAAAGCTCAAAAGCTCTCCTGCTTTCAAATGTGTTGGTGTCTCTGGCATCCTTTGGCAATAAGCAGAAAATGGTCCTTTTGATTCCTATTTATAACCTACATTTCCTCTCTATCCCCGTTCTCTTCAGAAGAAAATCTGTATGAAAAATATATTTGTAAACACTTTGACAAAACTGGATCCACGTGCATATTAGAACATAAACATATGGGGGCATATAGGAGGGTTTAGGACAGAGCTAATAGAGAGAACATTTGTTATTTATGTTATAAATATCCCTTTTAACTGGTAATGTCCCAAACCCCTGTCTTTCCCCCATCAACCCAATCCATCATTTTGTTCCTCATGTCTGTTAAACTACCTTTCACATACTACCCCTGTCAATCATATCTCTGGATGAAAAACATTTCAAAGACAAGCAGAAGGGAACTGTTATTCCGCGTCTCATTTTTTCTTGTCAGATTGTGTGTGTGTGTGTGTGTGTCACATATTTCTCTGTCAGATTGTGTGTGTGTGTGTGTATGTGTGTGTGTGTGTCACATATTTCTCTGTCAGATTGTGTGTGTGTGTGTGTGTGTGTGTGTGTGTGTGTGTGTGTGTGTGTGTGTGTGTGTGTGTCACATATTTCTCTGTCAGATTGTCTGGAACAGCACAGCGGGGGCACTGGAACTGATCCTAATGCTCAGGTCCTTCATGGTAAAACAGACAATTTACAACCTCCCAACAATAACCATCACTTGTCATGTAGCCAATCAGGCTATTTACTCCCTACCTCTCCTCTAATGTCCATCTCACAGGGTTCACGATGGGATGGGGGGATGTTTTCTGTTGTTGCACATTACATCAGCTCTGGACGACCCCTTTGACAAGGCTTTTTTTGTGATATAATGAGTGTATAAAAAAGCTGGGTAGAAATCAAAGGTGAGGAAAGTGCGGTGCCAGAAATGTTACTTGAGCACATTAAAGGAAGGAAGACAGAGACTGTCTGTATTATTGTGTGCTGTCTGTATTAAAACCAGAACTACCAACCCTAAAGCCCCTGCAGTCAGCTCTCCCTATGTCTCCCCATGCCTCAAAATATCATTGGTCTGAAAAATCACAAATATACTACAGTAGAGACAGGCTCCTTTGTGAATAATGATATGTTTCCTCTGTGGAGGTTTATATTGGGCCACCTACATGTTATTATTGCATTATCAAATTGTCCTTGGTTTGTAGAAGAAAGGCAAGGACAAAAAACGACTGGAAAAACTGCAAACAATATGCGTCCTGAGTTGTCCAGACTCCAGTACCATACGTGAACTTCACTCAAGGTACTCTTAGGCATTGCAAAAGGCATATTTCCCCACCACAACCTCCTGCCAGTAACTATCCTTATGCATATTGTGGTGCATCCAGTATCCATAAAGAAGAGAATGGTTTTTGATTTGTATTTGTATTGAATGAGCATATGGAGCAAGTCTGTGCCTTCCCTGTCAACGATAAGCCTTAGGAAACTGCTATTTGTCAGTGCTATAAAGCAGATTGCTGCCCAGTGGTTTCAATTAACATCAAAGGACTCTTCACAGGCAGTAATAGTTATATCAAAACCTGAAATGTATTATTTAGGTTCCGCGCGGGAGTCCTCCATAAGATTGTGTCCCCTTTTAAAAGAGATTTTCTTTTCTTGCTGACTTTTTACATTCCGCCCTTTTCTATTGCTTTTTTCTCCTCTTTGAAGCAACCCCACATCACCCCTAGACAATCCCTTTGTAGCACTAGGGTACCTGGCTGGCTCCGACAGGGTGGCCTATTAGTTGGGTTACGTGTGTACATGAAGAATAGAGCGTCTGCGGCATACATTAAAAAGGGCATGTGGTATTGCGCTCGAAATTTGAAAGATCAGTAGCTAGTGTAGATAACGTGAAAGAAGATGGAGATATGGTATAGAGCGGAGGAAATATCTTCAGGCCATGTCCTCAATATAATTCATGAGTTCATCCATGTTGACTCCATCACCTTCAGCACACAGTTGACCTGTGTTGACCAATCCAGGACATGTATGAAAATTCTCATATTTCTGCTTCATATTAGAACAGTCATGTAAGAATAGGTCTCCACAGAGCCATGTGTTTAGAGAAATTAATGCATACATTTTAATACATGGCTCTGGGCCTACGTATACCTCGTCCACTATTTTACTTTGCTCTACCAATAATACCGCAGCTTCTATTTCTTATGCATATTGAAAGGGAAAGGGCATCATTAAGTTCATGCCAGTAGCTGGCATTTATCTACCCTCTTTTCTTCATCATCATATAAATGAGAATGATGCTTGAACCCCTAAAGGAAGCTGTGAGAGGTTATAACTTAAGCTTTTCTCTTTGAATGCTTCGGTGGCCCTACGTTAGCTGGTATGGTGTTAAAACCATCGCTAACCTCTTGGCCAGGGCTTAAATTGAAGGCAGGGCCCTATAAAATTGATTCACAAAGTACATACACCATTCAATACATGTTGATTAAGCCTCTATAAATGATCACATAGTGCCCGCAGGAAAAAGCGCCATGGTTAGTGAACAGAGAGAGCGTGCAGCCCTAGTCTAAGATGTGGTACGCTTCCCTGGCCGGGATCATTTCCAGACACCCGTACAGAGGAAGGGAAGCACTCTGCTATTGCTATGATTTGAATACCATAATCACTGAACAGTTTTATAGGAAACCCATTAAAAGTGAGGTTTGACATACAATAGAGCCCTGTTTAAATCTCACGCACAATGTCAGGCTGAAAGACATTATAAAAATGGATATATACGGAAGCATAGCTAGCTACATCCTCTGTGTCTGTGTGTGGGTGTGGGTGTGTGTGTGTGTGTGTGTGTGTGTGTCCTTGTCTTGTGCTCTCTCATCTTGGGAGGAAATCTTTTGTGGGGGACAGAAGATGACTCCTTTTTTGGAGGGATATGTGTAGGCCTACTTTATCACTCACAGCCAACCCGGTGCCTAGGCCTAATCCTGCGTTTGTTCAGTCTGACACAAATCACTGTCTGAGATTGAGCTGAAAACCAAATGAGGTCATGAAAACCAAATGAGGTCCAATGAGGTGGACACAATGTCCTGACGTGACCCTTAACCTCACCTGTTCCTAACTGTGTTAATAAAGTGCCAACCTTCCTCATCATCATTCCCATTACCTGTAGAGATATAGCCTCCACGCAGATCAAACAGACCATAAGTGAACAATGGCTGAAATTGCATATTAATATGATATGTAAAAGTTCAACAGATATTGGGAGTGATCCCTTTGAAGGGGACTGTTTAACATTAGTGGATTTTTATTAGTGCTTTTCTGTCTTTAATGTGCATGTTTTCCCCCTGAATCAGGCAGTCACTGGGACCAGGTTTGGTTCTTATTGGTGGTTCTCTATTTTAGGACATGTTGCTCAGAGTGTCTTGGTATGCATAGAGATCAGTCGTAGCATAGGCCTACAGCAAGGTTGACTTGTAGCAAGAAGTCTTCTAATGCTGTGAATCCTTGTTTGTAGATTATGTCACAGAAGTAGGATCTTAGTTTGGCCACCCTGTTGTAGGAGAACTTTCCTGCAATGCAGGACATTTAAAACTTGTAGTGTATATTTGAGGTTTTAAAAGGCTTCTGAGGTTTGTAATTTCCACTATGAAATGTCAGACTTGATTTTCCCTTACGAAAAATGTATCAATCCCTACAAAAATGTCCATTAATTATAATCCACATCCTGTTTCTACAGGATTATTTTCCTGCTGTAGTAAACTGACTCAAATTAAGATCCTACATCTGTATTCCATATGCTCTGTAAATCCATAGATAGTGAACAGTGGGTGTGAGACTGGCATTTTTGGCTGTTGACTAGGAATCTGACTAACACACCCATTGTGTACTGAAATAATTTACAGTGAACTTTATTTATTCATATATTTTTAATCTTTCACACGTTGTCATTTGCGGAGTGTGCTTGTGGTGAAAGGTATATTTGACACTGAATCCAGAGCTTCCTACATCTACGTAGTGATCCCTCCTTCACTTTCAATCATATCCAACTGTAAGAAATTGAAGTCTGTGTTTATACATATCCAATATCTGTCACCTCTGCCCGAAGTTAGGGGTTGAATTAGGAGTTTCTGGACAGACGAGCTGTACCCTAAAAATTAGTAGTTCAAAGATCTGTTCAGTACCATATGCTGGCTCTCATACTAAGGTGATGAGTCCTGTTCCACCCTGTTCCCCCTCATTTTAACCCGGAAGTTGGTCTAACAGTATAATAGAATAATTGGTTAGTTGAGTGGAGTGGCCTGGTCTCTTTGCACTAGGTATGAAACATATAGAGAACACTTCTCAGACCTTCCACAGCATCTGTTTAGTTGTCTGTTTGGTTTGGCTTAAGAAAGGCAGCAGCTTCTGGGTATCCTAAGCCCATTAATAGACTTTGATGTAGGACCCCAAATACGCCTTGTTCCTATTTAACTTGTGTTCCATTTGTGTGTTGTTGTTGTTGCAGATGGATTCGAAACACTTAGAACCATGTGATTTGTGTGTGTGTTGCCTCATTAGCTGAGATTTTTTAAACAAAATACAACCACACATGTCGATACAGTACAATGTCATAAAAATGATTGAGGATGATAAAGTTTAAAGGATGAAAAAAGTTTTAAAACGTATTTCCATTGTGGTCCTCTTGAAAATACATGAATATCTCAAATACATCTCATCAATAGGGAGGAAACCGTAAAAAGAATAAAATATCTTACCAAGTAACGTTCATTAATGAAATGATACAAGTTCTTAAGGTTTATCTTAAAGGATAAAGATGCCGTTGTCATTGTCTTCAGCCAGAGGAGAACAACTGCCACCTCTCTTAGAAGCCAGAGGAGAACAACTGCCATGGAAAAAGGTCAATCTTTGTGGTCAATCTTCGTGTAAATAAAAAACACATTTCTAATACACCAGATGTATGTCCATGAACTGATTATTTTATAATCGCACATAGAAGAAGTTCTAAGTATAATTTAGTTGCTAATTGCAACCTGCAGTACCCCAGTCAGCCTTTAACTTGAGCTACCCAATGCTGAGCTAGCATACATTGTCACTTCTTGGAGTAGCTCCAACTGCGCATGTTATGTCTTCATGAGACGCCATTTTTTTTTTTTTAATTTTTAATTTTTTTTTTATCCCATTTTCTCCCCAATTTTCGTGGTATCCAATCGCTAGTAATTACTACCTTGTCTCATCGCTACAACTCCCGTACGGGCTCGGGAGAGACGAAGGTCGAAAGCCATGCGTCCTCCGAAGCACAACCCAACCAGCCGTACTGCTTCTTAACACAGCGCGCCTCCAACCCGGAAGCCAGCCGCACCAATGTGTCGGAGGTAACACCGTGTACCTGGCCCCCTTGGTTGGCGCGCACTGCGCCCGGCCCGCCACAGGAGTCGCTGGAGCACGATGAGACAAGGATATCCCTACCGGCCAAACCCTCCCTACCCCGGACGACGCTATGCCAATTGTGCGTAGCCCCACGGACCTCCCGGTCGCGGCCGGCTGCGACAGAGCCTGGGCGAGAACCCAGAGACTCTGGTGGCGCAGTTAGCACTGCGATGGAGTGCCCTAGACCACTGCGCCACCCGGGAGGCCCCGAGACGCAATCTTAACCGGCTTCATTTAGCTTCAATGTGCTGTTGAGTCTTCACATAGGAATGAATGGTGTCACATGATCAATGGCTTTGTCCGTTCATATATACAGTCATTGTCTTCAGCATCATCATCATCCTGGTCATTATCACCACCATCTCTCACTCACCACTATGAACTTCAGTGTCATTGTTTACATCATCTATAGCCTTATATGGTGATGCTGGCTTATTGATGATCTTATTGGATAAGTAAAGACTGACAGTAACTGACACATTATCTCCCATACAGTATAACAGCCTTCTCCCAGATGTTAACACAAGGCAGTTTGTTCATAATTAGCCTGGTCTGCATGAGGCAGTTCAGTGAAAGAGAAGGGACAAGACATATAAACATTATCAGGCGTATGTTTGACTGAACACTCTCAGTAATTAGAGCTATTTGTGATGACATCACCATGTCAAACAAATAGTGTGACCGCTGGAAATGTGCTGTGCAACCAATCGGAAGCCTGCCACACACCTTGAGCTAACACTCCGTACACACACACACACTCTCTTTCTGTTCTTTTTCTGACACAAAGCAGCCAGTCTCCAGCCGGTCGTTTTGTTTGAAGCCATCAAGTGGTTTTGCAAATTATGTTGTTTTGTGCTGAAGTGCTGAAGCAGATTAATTAAAGAGTGTGTGACTGCATTAGTGTTACTGAAAACAAGCATCTCGACAACACGGCCTGCCTGCCATCTGTAAACAGCTCCGGTTTTAGACACAGGCACACACACACACACACACGTGTAGATAACAAGTCAGGGAGCCAAGTCTCCCCATTTCAACATTATGTCGAAGACGGCCTCTTGGGCAGCATCCAAGGGTTTTTGCTTATTTGTCTTTTGTAAAAAAGGACAACTATCCGAGCGGTGCCAAAGCACCCCAGGGCCTTAGATATGTGAAGGGCTGCTCTCCTCTCAGCTGGTACACAGATGTGTGTGCCGAGGGAGTCCGCTGTCTGAACCGAGCACAGATTAGTGATCCTTTTTTTCTATTCCTAATAAAGAAAGAGCAGTGTGTGTGTGTCGGTGTGTCAGTGTGCGTGCATGTGTGTGGGGAAAATAACACCACCCGCCCGCTGATCAGAAGTGAATGGGGGAGCTTGGTGGCCACATATAATGCTGCTCTTATCATAAAATAACAGCACTTTTAATTTTAATTGTGGTTTACGTCTTGGGGTTTTGCCGAGTAGTTCAAAAAAATAGAAGTGTTTTTCATATTTTGGACTTTTTCTGAATGTTTGGAGTTAGGTGCTTTAAATAGCGTTTCAATTATGGCCAACCACTTTCTTTCAGCAAATGTTTCGAGATATACAGTTTATTGTTCCAGTCTCACCAGAAAATATTAAAACAACCAATTTACTAGAGGGAGGAAAGACAGCTAATGATGACGTGGTGGCAGCGGAACCATTTCTTTTAAGTTGTTTTTGTATAGTAAAGTGCTTGTGTGTGTGTTTCTGTTTGTGTCTGTGTGTGTGTGGTTGCGTGTGCGTGCATGCGTGTGTGTGTGTGTGTTTGTATGTCTGTGTGTGACCTTGGCCGGTCAGACATCAAGGACAGAGTAAGGAAACAGCTGTGTGAGAGAGGTGATAACTTCATAAGCAGGGCCAGGGGTGAGCAGGGAGGTGCCAGGAGTACCCCACACAGCCAGTCTCACTTGAGTGCAGCGAGCCCTAAACACCTTCTGATTAGATATTTCCCAGAGGGTAAAGAGGACAGCTGTGTATTTCCACTGTACCCACAAGCCCAGTACTAATGTCTTCTGATGTCTCCTGAAGTGGGTCATAGGTTGCATCCCAAATTACACCCTATTCCATTTATAGTGCACTACTTTTGCCCAGGGCGTATAGGGCTCTGGTCAAAAGTAGTGCCCTATATAGGGAATAGGGTGTCATTTGAGACACAAGAGTATATTCATAGGTAGAATCACCACTGTGAGATGTTCTCTGGTACAGTAGGATGATGGCCTGCTATAAGATTTCCTCTGAAAGTTGAGGGGAAAAGCCATGATCAAAGGACCAGCCAATAAGATGACACGCCCTGTCTTGATAATTCACTGCTTCACTGTGAACAGAGGTATTAGTCATCTGTTTTTCACTTAGGAATCATACAATTCTCACCAGACAATAATGTTACGTGCATCAGTCTCCTTTCACACCCACATCAACAAGGACTTGGAAACATTATGAAATAGGAACATACTGTACTCTAGAACAGTGGTTCACAAACTGTGGGGCATGCCCCATGGGGTGGGGGGGGCGAAGGGTTGGCGGGGGGGTTGGGGGGGCTTTCAACTTACTCTTGAAAGTTATAAAAGTAAAATGCACAAGGTGCAATTTCGAAATTGGGTAGTGCATCATCAGCTCCTCTTGTCATGTCAATCATTGCATACCTTAGAGAGCTATTAATAACTTAGCTAACATTTTTTAAGCTAGGTTCTTTAGCCTATAGATTTTGTTGTAGTGTTTGAGTCACTTAAATATCACATGAATACACATTAGACATGGCAAAATGTATTGAATTTCAAGAAAATGAGCTCCACCAACAAGAGGGGTGTGAACAGTTTGTGTCATGAACAGTGCTTGTGCCATAGAAATAGACAGTGGTGTGCAGAAAGACATCTCGGAACGCACAACTCATCGGTCCTTGTCACGGATGGGCAATTGCAGCAGACGACCACACCGGGTTCCACTCCTATCAGCTAAAAACAAGAAGAAGCAGCTCTAGTGGGCACTCGATCACCAATATTGGACAATTGAGGAGTGGAAAAACATTGCCTGGTCCGACGAATAAGCATGAGTCCATGAGTCCATGGCCTCATCCTGCCTGGTGTCAACAGTACAGGCTGGTGGTGGTGGTGTAATGGTGTGGGGAATGTTAGGTCCCTTGATGCCAAATGAACAACGTTTGACCACCACACATTGTAGAACAAAGGTGGGTCCGACCCAGTACTGATGGCTGTACCTAATAAACTGACCACTGAGTGTATCTTGGTAAAGTAGGTCATGTATGTCATGGTATGGAGTCTATATATTGCAACTGTAGACATAATAATCTCCTGACCAACATTCTATAGTAAACGTATGGTTATGTTTATTATAGATCTGCAGTTTTTTTTAAAAGCACACCCACCGTGACCCTTTTCTGGCATCTGACCCAAGTTTCTACATTCTCTATTGTAAATCAACAAGTCATTAAAAGAGCAAGAGAAGCAGTTATTCCAAACATAGAACCACAAAAGCATCAGACATTGATTTGAAGGGAATCCCAACGCCTTTAGCTGCTAGTAATTAGTCACAGATAGAACATAAAATGTGATTGGGTATGAGAAAATAACACATAGATTGCAGACTGTGGTTTTGAATCCCAGATTCCTCAGGGAGACAGGAGTCTGTCAGGGAAGGAAACACTTGATTTAAGGCGTTGTTTCAGTAAATTACCTCTCTGAGAAAGACAGCACAGGAGTTTTTAATTGCTCACATGAAACTAAAGAGCGAAAATGGTGGTGCTTATGTATTTAGGTAGCGACAAACGCTCACAGTGGTATTTCTTGTTCAGATATAGCTACACATGTGTTGCTATTATCGAGGTTTCTACTCTGGGCTTTTCTTGCTCTTTGGGGTCAAGACCGGATTACTATAAAAGCACATTGTGACAGCTGCTGATTTAATAAGGGCATAATTAATTTTGATTGATATACATTTTTAGCTGATCACTGATGAGTTCTTGCCAATCAGTTGTTCAGTAATATTTCTTATTGCTTCACGTTAGTACAGAAACCTTGTGAAATAGCTGACTCTCAATTTCCATTCAGTGAAACAATGATTCAGCGAACAGGTTTCTTCACCACAACACCCATGTGAATGTTTCATTTCTCCTGTTTAGTCAAAGGCCTCCCTGACAGATGTCAAATAAGACCCTGCTTATGATTTACAATCAAAGCCTTTTGTCTAATTAACATTTTTTCTATGCTAAATGGGATCACCGAAGGATAGTTGGTATGTCTGAACAACATCTGACAAATAGCTGTATCAATTCCAATTGGAATCCATTTATTTGTCATTCGATTGCTTCTCTGCAGAACTGGCCCAAAGTCTCTTTCGTAATCATGGAGGGGGACATTTCATCACTCAACTCCTATCCAAAACGACTCTGCATCAGTTGTTCTTCCCTGTTTGGAAATGATGGTGATTTGTTTGTCTGTTTGTACGTTATGGTGGTCGTGCTCATCATTCAGTGGCACCAAACAGACTAAAGGATTTCTGTTCCTGCTCGCCTGGTGGTGGCTCCAGGGCCCGTGCTGATGATTCTGCGGACAGCTGTATGTGTGTGTGGTGTAGAGGGTGTGTGTGGTTTAGAGGGTGTGTGTGACAACTAACCAGCCCTGTTGTGGGGACAGGCTACGTAATGTCAACAAACAGCAACAACAACAGAGTAGTGCTGCCTGCCTGCTGGTCTCTGAGCCTCAGCTATGTTCTAATTAGAATGGGATGAGAACACAAGACCAGGGGTGATGGGCTCTAACCAGAACCAAACTGTTTCTCTGTACTGAGGCACTTTGAGGATTACATGCAGTATATCAGAATGGGAATGTGGTCTCTGTGCATTCCCCCTCTGGCTTCCCTGTCATTTATGCATCCCAAATGGCACACTATTACTTATGGGCCCTCGTAAAAAAAAGTCGTGCACTATATAGGGAATAGGGTACCATTTGGGACACATCCTCTGTCTCTGCCTGCCACATGTCACTGCTTTCTGCCTGGTCACTAATCCACTGGTCTCAGCCTGGTCACTGATCTCAGCCTGGTCACTGGTCCACTGGTCTCAGCCTGGTCACTGATCCACTGGTCTCAGCCTGCCTGCTCCTCCTCCTCTCAGCCTGGTCACTGATCCACTGGCCTCAGCCTGGTCACTGGTCCACTGGTCTCAGCCTGGTCACTGATCCACTGGTCTCAGCCTGGTCACTGATCCACTGGTCTCAGCCTGGTCACTGATCCACTGGTCTCAGCCTGGTCACTGATCCACTGGTCTCAGCCTGGTCACTGATCCACTGGTCTCAGCCTGGTCACTGATCCACTGGTCTCAGCCTGCATGCTCCTCCTCCTCTCTGCCTGGTCACTGGTCCACTGGCCTCAGCCTGGTCACTGGTCCACTGGTCTCAGCCTGGTCACTGATCCACTGGTCTCAGCCTGGTCACTGATCCACTGGTCTCAGCCTGGTCACTGATCCACTGGTCTCAGCCTGGTCACTGATCCACTGGTCTCAGCCTGGTCACTGATCCACTGGTCTCAGCCTGGTCACTGATCCACTGGTCTCAGCCTGCATGCTCCTCCTCCTCTCTGCCTGGTCACTGGTCCACTAGTCTCAGCCTGCATGCTCCTCCTCCTCTCTGCCTTGTCACTGGTCTCAGCCTGCATGCTCCTCCTCCTCTCTGCCTTGTCACTGGTCACTGGACTCAGCCTGCATGCTCCTCCTCCTCTCTGCCTTGTCACTGGTCACTGGACTCAGCCTGGTCACTGGTCCACTGGTCTCAGCCTGCATGCTCCTCCTCCTCTCTGCCTTGTCACTGGTCACTGGACTCAGCCTGCATGCTCCTCCTCCTCTCTGCCTTGTCACTGGTCACTGGACTCAGCCTGGTCACTGGTCCACTGGTCTCAGCCTTCCTCCTCCTCCTCCTCTCTGCCTTGTCACTGGTCACTGGACTCAGCCTGCATGCTCCTCCTCCTCTCTGCCTGGTCACTGGTCACTGGTCTCAGCCTGCATGCTCCTCCTCCTCTCTGCCTTGTCACTGGTCCACTAGTCTCAGCCTGCATGCTCCTCCTCCTCTCTGCCTGGTCATCTGATCTGCTTTAATCTGGAGTCCAGATGTGTTCTGTCCTTCTCTTTAGTCACCCTGCTCAACCACTGCTTAGCTGGCCCTGCGTGTGGAAGTGTGTGTGTTGGTGTATGTGTGTGCATGTTTTTATGTACATGTGTTTGGGAGGAAGAAAGGAAGGGAGTGTATGTGTGTATGTGTGTGAGTGTGTGTGTGTCCTTTTTCAAACCACATTATCTGCCAGTCTATGCTGCCTCCCACTGGTTGGGTGTGATATTACTAGACATGTGTGTATTGGGTTGTAAAACTAACAACCCAGTGGAACATCTTGGCCAGGGTTTTAGGAATAGTTTCCCTGGATGCTCTAACAACAACGGAGACTCCATTGACAGTCAATACAGAGAAACCTAGAAGATATACAATTACAAAGACTTTGGATGTGAATATTTTTTCACTCATCTGCTCTGGTCGATGTGTCCCTAGTCACAGGCGATGACAAACCTTTCAATAAGTGAGTGTTCAGTTATGGACTCCACCACCACCGCCACCATCTCCAGCTATGAGAGGTTGCGTCCCAAATGCCACCCTATTCCCTATATAGTGCACTACTTTTGACCGGGGAATAGGGTGCCATTTGGGACGCAGCCAAACACTGCAACGGAGACATCTCTTGTAAACAGCAAACCATAATCATATGTAGCCTAAACTGAGACACGATTAATGGAAATCCCCCTGCCAGAAAACACAAGAAATGCCTATGTTTTGGAAAGTGATCAAGATGGGTTTGTGTCTATGTGGAGTCTGGATATATATTGCACTAGCTAACTGCCCAATTATGTATAGATGCACAGACCGGTTTTATCTCATTTGGAGAGTTGCTCAAGTTTCAATGAAACCATGCTCTGTTTAACCCCTGTAAAGCTGGGAAATATAGTGACCTGTTAATTGTCCTCCTATACTCCTTTTTCCTCCCAGCACATCATGGATCTGACCTCTGTGTAACATCTTGATGATAGATATCAAATTTAACAGTTTCACTGGCTGCTATAAAACATAACAAAGCCCTGCTTTGTTTTTCAGACACCCCGGCCAAATAAGGGAGAATGCTGCCAGATCAGCCAGCATTGTGGGCTGTGCTTGCTGTGACTCTGGGCTACGCTCCCCACAGGCAGGGAGGATGGAGGGATCCAGTTCAGCTCTGGGAGCCTTACTCCTCTTCTCCTCCCCTTGTCTCCCCCATCCAGCTCCCCTCCACCCCTCCCCATGTCCCCCCGTCGCACAGCCTCCCCAGGGGGTGGGTCAGCTGGGGAGGCATCCCCTCCCCAGCCCTAGAGAGAGGAGGGGGGCTTTCTATGTGGACAGAATGGTTTTGTCAGCAGCCTGTTGCTTAGGTTTGTTTGGAGCTCGCGGTCCCTGCTGGAATATGTAACCAAATTCCTTCTCCCGGTCCCACAATCGGAGTGTGCTGCCAGATTCCCTGGCAAAAAGGCCCTGAATTAGGGCCAGACCTCCTGCTCATCCCACAAACCCTTTCATGTTCCCAAACCACAGCCTGAGCGAGGCGCCTCGGTTTCAACAGCAGCAGACCAGCATATGTTTGCCTAATTCCTGAGACATGATGACAGTGGTCTCCCAGCCACGAAAAGACGGCTTCAGTTGTTTTTTGTTTTTTTTACCCTTTAATTATTATTTTCTGTTGTTGATGACTTCCAATAGTCACTCGACGCCACATGTTTTCTCATTACATATGTTTTTATATGCCGACCCCACTCTTACCCCACACCCCCACATCCCCACCCTCCCTCAACATACCCACAATGCCTAGCCCCATGACCCGAGACCAGGGGAGTGGAAAAACCAGAGCCCAATGGGTAAGGCTTTTCATTGGCCAATGGGAGATGGAATTATCGTTGGATATTACCTACAGGCCACTGCAGGGTGCTAGACAGGCTCAGTCTGCTGAGAGGTGGACACGGTTAGCCTTCCTGACACAGGTCCCACTATATTACCCATAACCACTCTTGATTGTACAAACAGGGTGTCAGTCAGAGGAACTGTACCAAAAACATCACGCCATGATGCCTACAGTATATGACCTCTAGTTCACAGTTGACTACCGCTTCCTACAAGACTGTACAGTATCCTGGTATAGGCTTTTGTCTACTTCCCAAATGGCTCCCTATTCCCTTTATAATGCATTACTTTTGACCAGTGCTCATAGGGCTCTGGTCACAAGTAGTGCACCATATAGGGAAGCACCATAGTGAATAGGGTTCCATTTGGATGCACATTTGTCTTTGGCATTCCAATGATAGTGTGAAGACCACAGCAGCCAGTGTTAAGTAGTCTTCTCTGGTCGACGTTGTTCATTGTGTGTCCACAATCTAGTGAGCCTTCTAATATAAACCTCAAGGTCAGTCAGTCGGCAACCTATCTATTAGCTAGCTAGGCAGAACGACTCAGTCGGTAAGCTTGGTGGAGAGTAGAGATAGAGTAGAGATACTATTCAGCCAAGAGAAATAAGCAACAGAGTACATAGAAAATAATCTGAATTTAGTCGCACATAATGATTTGCTTTGAAGGGGAAGGTATTGATATATTTCTGCTGCTTTATTCCAGATATCAGAAGCCCTGTGTGCAATCCCCCTTCGGGCTGGTGTTTGGGAGTTAAGACTCTTTGGCTGGCGTGGACTGCCTGTGGCTGTCATTGCATGTGTTTAGTTTCACCACCAGTTCCTATGGCTTATACTGCTCCCCTGCTAGTCTCTGAGATGGCGTGTGACACACACTTATCCAAGGCAAATCTGCTCGTCCCGCTCTGCCAACTCAAACAGCCCTCTGTATATTACTGACGTCCAACCCAATATCTTTGGACTTTTAAAGGCGTGTTCTTTCTTTCTTTTTCATGTACAAATCTGACCATAGTTTCAAATACTCAATCATAAAATCCTCAGTGCTGCTTGCTGAAACATTCAGAGTTTATTTTATTCCTGGATGTACAGACAGCCGCAATACATTTTTAGAAGCTGTGGCAGGAGCCATGTGTATTTTAACACGCTGGCCATATGCGGAACACTGACCCCTTCCATAAACACAACTGTCTGTCTGCTGCAGCCTGCGCACCATGGGTCCACTTCACCAGTCTGACAGGAGGGCTGGGGGTTTGTGTGTGTGCGTGTGTGTTTGTGTTACGCTGTAGCACTTTCTCTTTGTGAAGAGGTGGGCAGCACCTTCTCTTTGTGAAGAGGTGGGCAGCACCTTCTCTTTGTGAAGAGGTGGGCAGCACCTTCTCTTTGTGGAGAGGAGGGCAGCCCTTTCCCTTTGTGGAGAGGTGGGCAGCCCTTTCATTTTGTGGAGAGGTGGGCAGCACTTTCTCTTTGTGGAGACGTGGGCAGCTCTTTCCCTTTGTGGAGAGGTGGACAGCACTTTCTCTTTGTGGAGAGGTGGGCAGCACTTTCTCTTTGTAGAGAGGTGGGCAGCCCTTTCCCTTTGTGGAGAGGTGGGCAGCCCTTTCCCTTTTGTGGAGAGGTGGGCAGCACTTTCCCGTTGTGGAGAGGTGGACAGTACTTTCCCTTTGTGGAGAGATGGACAGCACTTTCCCTTTGTGGAGAGGTGGACAGCACTTTCTCTTTGTGGAGAGATGGGCAGCCCTTTACCTTTGTGGAGAGAGGGCCAGCCCTTTCCCTTTGTGGAGAGGTTTACAGCACTTTCTCTTTGTGGAGAGGTGGACAGCACTTTCCCTTTGTGGATAGGTGGACAGCACTTTCCCTTTGTGGATAGGTTGGCAGCACTTTCCCTTTGTGGAGAGGTGGGCAGCACTTTCTCTTTGTGGAGAGGTGGGCAGCACTTTCCCTTTGTGGAGAGGTGGGCAGCCCTTTCCCTTTGTGGAGAGGTGGGCAGCCCTTTCCCTTTGTGGAGAGGTGGACAGCACTTTCTCTTTGTGGAGAGGTGGACAGCACTTTCCCTTTGTGGAGAGGTGGACAGCACTTTCTCTTTGTGGAGAGGTGGGCAGCACTTTCCCTTTGTGGAGAGGTGGGCAGCACTTTCTCTTTGTGGAGAGGTGGACAGCACTTTCCCTTTGTGGAGAGGTGGACAGCCCTTTCCTTTTGTAAAGAGGTGGACAGCACTTTCTCTTTGTGGAGAGGTGGACAGCACTTTCCCTTTGTGGAGAGGTGGACAGCCCTTTCCTTTTGTAAAGAGGTGGACAGCACTTTCTCTTTGTGGAGAGGTGGACAGCACTTTCCCTTTGTGGAGAGGTGGACAGCCCTTTCCTTTTGTAAAGAGGTGGACAGCACTTTCTCTTTGTGGAGAGGTGGACAGCACTTTCCCTTTGTGGAGAGGTGGGCCGCACTTTTTTATTTTATTTTTTATTTTATTTCACCTTTATTTAACCAGGTAGGCAAATTGAGAACACATTCTCATTTACAATTGCGACCTGGCCAAGATAAAGCAAAGCAGTTCGACACATACAACAACACATAGTTACACATGGAGTAAAACAAACATACAGTCAATAATACAGTGAAAATAAGTCTATATACAATATGAGCAAGTGAGGTGAGATAAGGGAGGTGAAGGCAAACAAAATATATATATAAATAAATAAAAAAATATATAAAAAGGCCATGGTGGCGAAGTAAATACAATATAGCAAGTAAAAAAAATAACACTGGAATGGTTGGTTTGCAGTGGAAGAAGGTGCAAAGTAGAGATAGAAATAATGGGGTGCAAAGGAGCAAAATAAATAAATACAGTAGGTAAAGAGGTAGTTGTTTGGGCTAAATTATAGATGGGCTATGTACAGGTGCAGTAATCTATGAGCTGCTCTGACAGCTGGTGCTTAAAGCTAGTGAGGGAGATAAGTGTTTCCAGTTTCAGAGATTTTTGTAGTTCGTTCCAGTCATTGGCAGCAGAGAACTGGAAGGAGAGGCGGCCAAAGGAAGAATTGGTTTTGGGGGTGACCAGAGAGATATACCTGCTGGAGCGCGTGCTACGGGTGGGCGTTGCTATGGTGACCAGCGAGCTGAGATAAGGGGGGACTTTACCTAGCAGGGTCTTGTAGATGACCTGGAGCCAGTGGGTTTGGCGACGAGTGTGAAGCGAGGGCCAGCCAACGAGAGCGTACAGGTCGCAGTGGTGGGTAGTATATGGGGCTTTGGTGACAAAACGGATGGCACTGTGATAGACTGCATCCAATTTATTGAGTAGGGTTTTGGAGGCTATTTTGTAAATGACATCACCGAAGTCGAGGATTGGTAGGATGGTCAGTTTTACAAGGGTATGTTTGGCAGCATGAGTGAAGGATGCTTTGTTGCGGAATAGGAAGCCGATTCTAGATTTAACTTTGGATTGGAGATGCTTGATGTGAGTCTGGAAGGAGAGTTTACAGTCTAACCAGACACCTAGGTATTTGTAGTTGTCCACATATTCTAAGTCAGAGCCGTCCAGAGTAGTGATGCTGGACAGGCGGGCAGGTGCAGGCAGCGATCGGTTGAAGAGCATGCATTTAGTTTTACTTGTATTTAAGAGCAATTGGAGGCCACGGAAGGAGAGTTGTATGGCATTGAAGCTCGCCTGGAGGGTTGTTAACACAGTGTCAAGAGAAGGGCCAGAAGTATACAGAATAGTGTCGTCTGCGTAGAGGTGGATCAGAGACTCACCAGCAGCAAGAGCGACATCATTGATGTATACAGAGAAGAGAGTCGGTCCAAGAATTGAACCCTGTGGCACCCCCATAGAGACTGCCAGAGGTCCGGACAACAGACCCTCCGATTTGACACACTGAACTCGATCAGAGAAGTAGTTGGTGAACCAGGCGAGGCAATCATTAGAGAAACCAAGGCTGTCGAGTCTGCCGATGAAGATGTGGTGATTGACAGAGTCAAAAGCCTTGGCCAGGTCAATGAATATGGCTGCACAGTACTGTTTCCTATCGATAACGGTTAAGATATCGTTTATGACCTTGAGCGTGGCTGAGGTGCACCCATGACCAGCTCTGAAACCAGATTGCATAGCGGAGAAGGTATGGTGGGATTCGAGATGGTCGGTAATCTGTTTGTTGACTTGGCTTTCGAAGACCTTAGAAAGGCAGGGTAGGATAGATATAGGTCTGTAGCAGTTTGGGTCTAGAGTGTCTCCCCCTTTGAAGAGGGGGATAACCGCAGCTGCTTTCCAATCTTTGGGAATCTCAGACGACACGAAAGAGAGGTTGAAAAGGCTGGTAATAGGGGTGGCAACAATTTCAGCAGATAGTTTTAGAAAGAAAGGGTCCAGATTATCTAGCCCGGCTGATTTGTAAGGGTCCAGATTTTGCAGCTCTTTCAGAACACCAGCTGACTGTATTTGGGAGAAAGAGAAATGGGGAAGGCTTGGGCGAGTAGCAGAGGGGAGGGCAGTGCTGTTGACCGGGGTAGGGGTAGCCAGGTGGAAAGCATGGCCAGCCGTAGAAAAATGCTTATTGAAATTATCAATTATAATGGATTTGTCGGTGGTGACAGTATTTCCTATCTTCCGTGCAGTTGGAAGCTGGGAGGAGGTGTTCTTATTCTCCATGGACTTTACAGTGTCCCAGAACTTTTTTGAGTTTGTGTTGCAGGAAGAAAATTTCTGCTTGAAAAAGCTAGCCTTGGCTTTTCTAACTGCCTGTGTATACTGGTTTCTAGCTTCCCTGAAAAGTTGCATATCACGGGGGCTGTTCGATGCTAATGCAGAACGCCATAGGATGTTTTTCTGTTGGTTAAGGGCAGTCAGGTCAGGAGAGAACCAAGGGCTATATCTGTTCCTGGTTCTAAATTTCTTGAATGGGGCATGCTTATTCAAGATGGTGAGGAAGGCATTTTTAAAAAATATCCAGGCATCCTCTACTGACGGGATGAGATCAATATCCTTCCAGGATACCTCGGCCAGGTCGATTAGAAAGGCCTGCTCGCTGAAGTGTTTCAGGGAGCGTTTGACAGTGATGAGTGGAGGTCGTTTGATCGCTGACCCATTACGGATACAGGCAATGAGGCAGTGATCGCTGAGATCTTGGTTGAAAACAGCAGAGGTGTATTTGGAGGGCAAGTTGGTTAGGATGATGTCTATGAGGGTACCCGTGTTTACGGAATTGGGGTGATACCTGGTAGGTTCATTGATAATTTGTGTGAGATTGAGGGCATCAAGCTTAGATTGTAGGATGGCTGGGGTGTTAAGCATGTTCCAATTTAGGTCGCCTAGCAGCACAAGCTCTGAAGATAGATGGGGGGAAATCAGTTCACATATGGTGTCCAGAGCACAGCTGGGGGCAGAGGGTGGTCTATAGCAGGCGGCAACAGTGAGAGACTTGTTTTTAGAGAAATGGATTTTTAAAAGTAGGAGTTCAAATTGTTTCGGAACAGACCTGGATAGTAAAACAGAACTCTGCAGGCAATCCTTGCAGTAGATTGCAAGACCGCCCCCTTTGGCCGTTCTATCTTGTCTGAAAATCTTGTAGTTAGGGATGAAGATGTCAGAATTTTTGGTGGTCTTCCTAAGCCAGGATTCAGACACGGCTAAAACATCTGGGTTGGCAGAGTGTGCTAAAGCAGTGAACAAAACAAACTTAGGGAGGAGGCTTCTAATGTTAACATGCATGAAACCAAGGCTATTACGGTTACAGAAGTCATCAAAAGAGAGCGCCTGGGGAATAGGAGTGGAGCTAGGTACTGCAGGGCCTGGATTCACCTCTACATCACCATAGGAACAGAGGAGGAGTAGGATAAGGGAACGGCTAAATGCTATGAGAATTGGTCGTTTGGAACGTCTAGAACAGAGAGTAAAAGGAAGTTTCTGGGGGCGATAAAATAGCTTCAAGGAATAATGTACAGACAAACGTATGGTAGGATGTGAATACAGTGGAGGTAAACCTAGGTAATGGGTGATGATGAGAGAGATATAGTCTCTAGAAACATCATTGAAACCAGGTGATGTCATCGCATATGTGGGTGGTGGAACTGAGAGGTTGGATATATAGTGAGCAGGGCTAGAGGCTCTACAGTGAAATAAGCCAATAAACACTAACCAGAACAGCAATGGACAAGGCATATTTACATTAAGGAGAGGCATTCTTAATCGAGTGATCATAAGGGTCCAGTGAGTAGAGGTTGGTTGGGGGCACGGCGATCCAGACAGCTGGCCGGGTAGCTGGCTATCGGTAGCAAGATAACATAGGATGGAGGTCTGTTTTTATTTTATTTTTATTTTTTATTTTTTTGTCACCTCGTTCGTTTCCGTCGGTAGATTAGTGGGGTTCCGTGTGGTAGAGGGGATCGATCCAATTGGCAAAATAGATATAGTGACCCAGGAAAAAAGAAAAAAAAAATTGTCCGGTATATTTATTTAGATAGCAGCCGATAAGACAGCTAATAATTAGCAGATGGGTATTCAGAAACGTCGCAATGGAAAAGCCTGTTGAAACCACCTCGGACAATTACGTCGGCAGACCAGTCGTGATGGATCGGCGGGGCTCCGTGTCGGCAATAAAGGGTCCATTCCAATTGGCAAAGAGGTATTGTAGCCCAATAATTCGCTGGTAGGCCTCTTCGGCTAGCCGGCAGATGGGCCTAGCTCGAGGCTAGCTCAAGGCTAACTGGTGCTTGTTTCGGGACAGAGGTATTAGCCAGTAGTAGCCACCTGGTTGCAGCTAGCTAGCGACGATGATCCGGTGTAATTGTCCAGAGCTTGCGTCAGGAATCCGGTGATGTGGTAGAGAAAAAGCAGTCCTATATTCTCTGGGTTGATATCGCGCCTGCAGACTGGCAGGTATTTGCCCGAGCTGAAGCTGGCTGGTGTCCGAGTTAAGGGCGAAGACCGCAGCAGTGGCTAACTGACTACTAGCTAGTAGCTAGTTATCTGGCTAGCTTCTGATTGGGGTTACGGTTCTAAAGTATAAAAAATAGCAGATCCGTACCACATTGGGTGAGGCGGGTTGCGGGAATGTATATTCAGTTCCAAGATGGAAAGTGAAATTAAAATATATACGAAATGTATACAAAAAATACGAGGACTATTTACGCAGGACAAGACGGGACAAGACAAGACAAACACACGTCCGACTGCTACGCCTTCTTGGAAATTTGAGGAGAGGTGGACAGCACTTTCCCTTTGTGGAGAGGTGGGCCGCACTTTCCCTTTGTGGAGAGGTGGACAGCACTTTCTCTTTGTGGAGAGATGGACAGCACTTTCTCTTTGTGGAGAGGTGGACAGCACTTTCTCTTTCTGGAGAGATGGACAGCACTTTCTCTTTGTGGAGAGGTGGGCAGCATTTTCTCTTTCTGGAGAGGTGGGCAGCATTTTCTCTTTGTGGAGAGGTGGGCAGCACTTTCTCTTTCTGGAGAGGTGGGCAGCATTTTCTCTTTGTGGAGAGGTGGGCAGCCCTTTCCCTTTGTGGAGAGGTGCTCATTCCTCTATCAGTAAAGGGAAGTAGAGCTGTAACCAGGTGTTGTTGAGCACAGTGCTCATTCCTCTATCAGTAAAGGGAGGTAGAGCTGTAACCAGGTGTTGTTGAGCACAGTGCTCATTCCTCTATCAGTAAAGGGAGGTAGAGCTGTAACCAGGTGTTGTTGAGCACAGTGCTAATTCCTCAAGCAGTAAAGGGAGGCAGAGCTGTAACCAGGTGTTGTTGAGCACAGTGCTCATTCCTCTAGCAGTAAAGGGAGGTAGAGCTGTAACCAGGTGTTGTTGAGCACAGTGCTAATTCCTCTAGCAGTAAAGGGAGGTAGAGCTTTAACCAGGTGTTGTTGAGCACAGTGCTAATTCCTCTAGCAGTAAAGGGAGGTAGAGCTTTAACCAGGTGTTGTTGAGCATAGTGCTAATTCCTCTAGCAGTAAAGGGTGGTAGAGCTGTAACCAGGTGTTGTTGAGCACAGTGCTCATTCCTCTAGCAGTAAAGGGAGGTAGAGCTGTAACCAGGTGTTGTTGAGCACAGTGCTCATTCCTCTAGCAGTAAAGGGAGGTAGAGCTGTAACCAGGTGTTGTTGAGCACAGTGCTAATTCCTCTAGCAGTAAAGGGAGGTAGAGCTTTAACCAGGTGTTGTTGAGCACAGTGCTAATTCCTCTAGCAGTAAAGGGAGGTAGAGCTTTAACCAGGTGTTGTTGAGCATAGTGCTAATTCCTCTAGCAGTAAAGGGAGGTAGAGCTTTAACCAGGTGTTGTTGAGCATAGTGCTAATTCCTCTAGCAGTAAAGGGAGGTAGAGCTTTAACCAGGTGTTGTTGAGCATAGTGCTAATTCCTCTAGCAGTAAAGGGTGGTAGAGCTGTAACCAGGTGTTGTTGAGCACAGTGCTAATTCCTCTAGCAGTAAAGGGAGGCAGAGCTGTAACCAGGTGTTGTTGAGCACAGTGCTAATTCCTCTAGCAGTAAAGGGAGGTAGAGCTGTAACCAGTCATTGTTGAGCACAGTGCTAATTCCTCTAGCAGTAAAGGGAGGTAGTGGCCTGGTACTGGCCTGTCTCATGGTAGCGCCTCCATGCTCTGGACACTACGCTGACAGACACAGCAAACCTTCTTGCCACAGCTCGCATTGATGTGCTATCCTGGATGAGCTGCACTACCTGAGCCACTTGTGTGGGTTATAGACTCCGTCTCATGCTACCACTAGAGTGAGAGCACTGCCAGCATTCAAAAGTGACCAAAACATCAGCCAGGAAGCATAGGAACTGAGAAGTGGTCTGTGGTCACCACCTGCAGAATCACTCCTTTTTTGGGGGTGTCTTGCTAATTGCCTATAATTTCCACCTTTTGTCTATTCCATTTGCACAACAGCATGTGAAATTTATTGTCAATCAGTGTTGCTTCCTAAGTGGACAGTTTGATTTCACAGAAGTGTGATTGACTTGGAGTTACATTGTGTTGTTTAAGTGTTCCCTTTATTTTTTTGAGCAGTGTATTAGAAATATACTTTTCTTTCTTCAAACATGCATACTGTCACGTTCCTGACCTATTTCTGTTAGTTTGTTGTATGTGTTAGTTGGTCAGGACGTGAGTTTGGGTGGGCATTCTATGTTTTCTGTTTCTATGTTGGTTTAAGGGTTGCCTGGTATGGCTCTTAATTAGAGGCAGGTGTTTGGCGTTTTCCTCTAATTGAGAGTCATATTTAGGTAGGTTGTTTCACAGTGTTCGTTGTGGGTGGTTGTCTCCTGTGTCAGTGTTTGTTCGCACCATACGGGACTGTTCGGTACATCGTCATTTTTGTGTAGTCTATTTTTCCCTGTTCGTGCGTTCTTCGTGTTTTATTGTAAGTTCGTATGACTAGGTTTGTCTACACATTCGTTTTGTTATTTTGTTAGTTTATTCAAGTATAGTTCGTTTTCTGTCTTTGTTGTTTTGTCGTGTCTTTATTAAATATGTCATTTCACAACGCTGCGCCTTGGTTCCATCACTACTCCTCCTCTTCGGTTGAAGAGGAGGAGGACTACCGTTACAGAACCACCCACCAAATTACCAGAACCAAGCAGCGTATGTTCGAGCAGGGTAATACACAGGACTACTGGACTTGTGAGGATGAGCTGGATGGAAAAGGTCCGTGGGCGCACATTGGGGCTAAGAGGTAGTGGGCCAAGGGCAGGTAGGAGACCTGCGCCCATTTCCCAGGCTAACCGTGGAGAGCGGGAGTACGGGCAGACGCCGTGTTACGCAGTAGAGCACACGGTGTCTCCTGTACGTGTGCATAGCCCGGTGCGGGTTATTCCACCTCCCCGCACTGGTAGGGCTAGATTGAGCATTGAGCCAAGTGCCATGAAGCCGGCTCTACATATCTGGCCACCAGTACGTCTCAATGGGCCGGCTTACATGGCACCAGCCTTACGCATGGTGTCCCCGGTTCGCCTACATAGCCCGGTGCGGGTTATTCCACCTCCCCACACTGGTCGGGCGACGGGGAGCATTCAGCCAGGTAAGGTTGGGCAGGCTCAGTGTTCAAGGGAGCCAATACGCCTGCACGGTCCGGTATTTCCAGCGCTACCTCCCCTCCCCAGCCCAGTACCACCAGTGCCTACACCACGCACCAGGCTTCCAGTGCGTTTTCAGAGCCCTGTTCCTCCTCCACGCACTCTCTCTATGGTGCGTGTCTCCAGCCCAGTGCCTCCAGTTCCGGCACCACGCACCAGGCCTACAGTGCGTCTCAGCCGGCCAGAGTCTGCCGTCTGCTCAACGGCGCCTGAACTGTCCGTCTGCCAAGCGCCGCATGAACTGCTCATCTGTATTGAGCCTTCAAAGCCGCCCGTCTGCCATGAGCCTGCAAAGCCGCCCGTCTGCCATGAGCCTACAGAGCCTTCCGCCAGACAGGAGCCGCTAGAGCCTTCCGCCAGACAGGAGCCACTAGAGCCTTCCACCAGACAGGAGCAGCCAAAGCCTTCCGCTAGACAGGATCAGTCTGAGCCATCCGTCTCCTCAGCGCCATCTGAGCCATCCGTCTCCTCAGCGCCGTCTGAGCCATCCGTCTCCTCAGCGCCATCTGAGCCATCCGTCTCCTCAGCGCCGTCTGAGCCATCCGTCTCCTCAGCGCCATCTGAGCCATCCGTCTCCCCAGCGCCGTCTGAGCCATCCGTCTCCCCAGCGCCGTCTGAGCCATCCGTCTCCCCAGCGCCGTCTGAGCCATCCGTCTGCCCAGCGCCGTCTGAGCCATCCGTCTGTCCCGAGCCATTAGAGCCGCCTGTCTGTCCCGAGCCGTCAGAGCCGTTAGTCAGTCAGGAGCCGCTAGAGCCATTCGTCAGTCAGGATCTGCCAGAGCCACCAACCAGACAGGATCTGCCAGAGCCGCCAACCAGACAGGATCTGCCAGAGCCGCCAACCAGACAGGATCTGCCAGAGCCGCCAACCAGACAGGATCTGCCAGAGCCGCCAACCAGACAGGATCTGCCAGAGCCGCCAACCAGACAGGATCTGCCAGAGCCGCCAACCAGACAGGATCTGCCAGAGCCACCAGCCAGCCATGAGCGTCCAGAGCCGTCAGCCAGCCATGAGCGTCCAGAGCCGTCAGCCAGCCATGAGCGTCCAGAGCCGTCAGCCAGCCATGAGTGTCCAGAGCCGTCAGCCAGCCATGAGCGTCCAGAGCCGTCAGCCAGCCATGAGCTGCTTCTCAGCCCAGAGCGGCCATTAATCCTGAACTGCCCCTCAGTCCAGAGCTGTCTCTCTGTCCGGAGCTGCCCTTCAGTCCGGAGTTGCCCCTCTATCCTGAGCTACCTCTCTATCTTGACCTACCTCTCTGTCTTGAGCTATCTCTCTGTCCTGCGCTACCTTATCCTGGTGCTGCCCCTTATCTTGATGGTACCAGGTAAATTAAGTGGGTGTAATAGGAGGGTGCTCATTCTAGGGGGAAGACGTAAGCTGGGATTGACTATGGTGGGGTGGGGAACTCGCCCAGAGCCTGAGCCACCACCGTGGTCAAATGCCCACCCAGACCCTCCCCTATACTTTGTGCAGGTGCGCCCGGAGTTCGCACCTTAGGGGGGGGGGGGTTATGTCACGTTCCTGACCTATTTCTTTAAGTTTGTTGTATGTGTTAGTTGGTCAGGACGTGAGTTTGGGTGGGCATTCTATGTTTTCTGTTTCTATGTTGGTTTAAGGGTTGCCTGGTATGGCTCTTAAGTAGAGGCAGGTGTTTGGCGTTTTCCTCTAATTGAGAGTCATATTTAGGTAGGTTGTTTCACAGTGTTCGTTGTGGGTGGTTGTCTCCTGTGTCAGTGTTTGTTCGCACCATACGGGACTGTTCGGTATGTTTGTACATCGTCATTTTTGTGTAGTCTATTTTTCCCTGTTCGTGCGTTCTTCGTGTTTTATTGTAAGTTCGTATGACTAGGTTTGTCTACACATTCGTTTTGTTATTTTGTTAGTTTATTCAAGTATAGTTCGTTTTCTGTCTTTGTTGTTTTGTCGTGTCTTTATTAAATATGTCATTTCACAACGCTGCGCCTTGGTTCCATCACTACTCCTCCTCTTCGGTTGAAGAGGAGGAGGACTACCGTTACACATACAACATTGTGTAAAAGAATAATACAGTTCTAACATGTTGAATTACCCAGAAATAAAAACAGTGGCACTATTAAGTATTAGTAACTTCCAAAAACGTAATATTCCTATATCAGCACAACACAGATAAATTAAGTGTTTTTTACTCAAAGAGCAGTATGTCTACTACTTTATTATTTCAAGTAAAGATGTGAAACATAATAGAATCAAGTAAGAACAACTTATTTATTCAAGTTTAGATTGGCTTTAAAATATTAAATCATAACTTGCAAAAACTCAATAACTTTAGATTAGCCGAACACAAGTAAATAAAGTTATATTTAATTAATAACCTAATATTTGTTAACAGTACTCAAAAACAATAAGTGATAAGAAATCTTATTGACATCTGAGTTAGTACCACTTTTATGATTTGAGTTCTACTGACCGTTGGAGATGTTTGAGTAGTTACTTTTTACAGTTTGTGGGTGGCCAGAGTTGAAAGGCGGCCAGTCAGTCTGAAAGGGGCCAAAGGGCCAGGGGCCAAGGGGTCTGGTCAGTGGAGTGTCCCGACTGAGCTGCTCTACCTGTGGGTATCAGGTGTTGTGGGGGTCTGGAGGTTGGGGTCTGGAGGCTGGGCAGGCCTGGAGGGTAGGAGGGTAATGACGCATGCATGTGAGGGGAGGCTCTGAGGGTAATGAGGTTCGGAGGATGCCGCCATCTCTGCGGGTGGTCCTCCACTTCTCTCTGACACTGATCCCCCTACCTCTCTGTCTCTCTGTTTGCGTGTGCTCACGCGAAACGCCTTGCGTCCACGTCCCCTCCCTCTCCTCCAGCCAGGGACAATTGGATAGGCTCAAGTGGGGCCTTGGAGTGGCGCCCGCCCTGGTTGGCTATCGCCCTCCCGCCTTCCACACGACCTAGCCAAGCAGACTCCCGGAGTCCTGGACCACTCAGGGCTTTTCATCACATTACATCAGATCAAAAGCAATAAGCTAATTACAAAGGACTGTGGGCACACAAGCAGTAAATACAGAAACAACATAATTGATTTAATCCCCTCAGAGTCTAAGTGAAAAACTTTGTCAATGTCGATGTCAAAAATTACAGCCCTGTTTTCCGGAGCAACAGCAACAATCGGATGGATTAAAATATCACATGGAGTTCATTCAACCAAAGTAATCTACAGCAATGCCAATGTGAGTCAGGCGATGTGATGATGCTCGGCACAAAATGGAAGAAGACGAGAGACATTTAATCACAGGCTTTGGCTTGGTGTTACACTGCGCTGAGGACACATCTAGAGTTACTTGTTTATTTGTTCATCTGGGGGGGTTCACAGAGGGATGAGATTTTTGTGTGTACAAATTCCTCTGTTTCTTCAATCATTCATTGCGGCGGTTGGAGAAACAAATGTTTTATGCATGCAGCGATATGCATCTTAAAAGCAGAAGCATTAGGAAAGATACTGAAAATGCAAAAGGTTTCATACAACGATGACTTATTCATGATGTTCTGAGAAAAGCAGCAGCGTGTTTTCGAGCAAATCCATGTTATCACTGAAGAACCTCTCTCGTCTCTCTCAGTCCCATAATTCCTTTCTCCACCTGAGAACAGGGTCTGTAATGACAGCTGGAGGTGGGGCTGCTATAACGCTGTTATACCCCTAACCTACACTTAGATAAAAGGGTTCCAAAAGGGTTCTTTGGCTGTCCCTACAGGAAAACCCTTTTTGGTTCCAGGTAGAGCCCTCTGTGTAAAAACCCAAAAAGTTTCTATTTGGAACCAAAAGGGTTATGCCTGGAACCAAAAATAGTTATTCAAATGGCTCTCATATGAGGACAGCGGAATAACCCTTTTAGGTTCTAGATAGCACCTGTTTTTCTAAGAGTGAACAAGGAGGGTTTTCTCTCTCAAGAAAGTTCTGCTGTATTAAGGCAATAAGTAATACAGCAATTCAAGCAGTCGGGTCTCCCTGGATCATAACCTGACCTAAGACATGAATGCCTTTTTAATCAGACAGGAGTGACCTGAGGTGGCTGACACACCCTCAGCCGATTGTCATGACATCCAATCCCACTTCAGACAACAGGGTACAGCTAACTTGTCCTAGTATTTATCCACCTCTCATCACGAGGTACGCTGCGGACATATCATGGGGAAATATATGTGTATAAGGAATTGGAATTGAGGCCCTCAGAAACCACTCTCCTCAGGTTATTGTCTTAAGCTGTGCCCTTCACAGAATATTCAAAGAGCACATGTTATGATTATTTGTGGTCGCAGTGGTTCCCTGTTTGCATACAGTGCAGTTTCTGTGTCTCTGTGTGTGCGTGCGTGTGTGCGTTTGCGTGCGATCTGTGCGATGTTGGCTTGCCCCCTATTGTCTGTAGCTCTGTCTCTATGGTGGCAGCCCTCTCGCTGACCTCTCATATGCCACATATTGCTCCCATCCAGCAGCAGTGTTTTTCTGGAATATGTTGGATAAGGCCTCATCTTGAACTTCACCCCAAACCCATCGGAGAAAGCAGTGTTTGTTGTCCAAGTAAGCCATCTAATGGACAACAATAGAACATGGTATAATTCACCAATACTCTCCCATGAGCTCCAGAGATATGAGGGCATGTGTGTTTGTCTACCAGTTGTCAGCTTGTTTTTATCTAAGATTCATGATGTGGTTAGTTCAGTGACATTTGGCTAAGTCTCCCCAATATCATTTTTTCTAATCTGACCACAGACAATACTACAACACAGTGTGCTGAGTTCTGACTTTTCAAGTTGACAGTCTCAGTAGGGATTAGTACTCTGGAGTAGTGTAAATAGAATGGGGTGTCTGTCCTGTACTCAGTGTCTTCACTCCTCAGCAGAGCTAACTGGCCCTTGTTACAGCCTCATTTCTCCTGTGTAAATAACCTCAAACGGGATGCCATAGAATTCTCCACACTTCATCTGGCTCTGATTAATGTTTTACGGCATTGAATTAAATGTGCTGGAGACGCAAACCGTGCATGTATAGGGCCCGGCTTCGCTAGAGAGAGAGCTGTAGCTGCTCATGGGAACATTCTATCTTTCTTAACATGTCATCCACATAGTCCTATAACTGCTTCCATGTGTCATTGTTCAGTATGTGCGAGCGAGGTGGCAACAGATAATAACACAAATGAAACGCATGGCAGTTGGGGAAAACTGTGCATGAGGCTGGAGAGAGACAGGCAGGGGTAGCATGGTGAGCTTACTGTACAACAGTCTCATTTTTAGCACTGTGACTGTACACACAAAGAGCATTTGACTGACTGGGTGACACTGGCTCTCTTTCTCTTTCTGACCGGATTGTTCTAGTTCTAGTTCTTGTAATCAGGATTTCATATCCACCTATCATATCAGTGTTACTTTATAACAGGGACCTCAGCATAGCACCCAGTAGCAGGTGGCTAATGTCATCATTCTGGTTATTCAACACTGGAGTCCATTATAGTCGCTGAGCCGTGAGAAGACGGGGGAAGGTTTTTTTTAATGGAATCTTTCATTTCAGAGCTCTCTTTCACAGATATCCCACAGCACTGGAGATTGTGTAACAGAAAATAGGAATCAAGCTCTTTTGAAAGCACATTAAGCAGAAAGCAATTAACTAACACACAGTAGTTAGTTCCTGTATTAATACTTCAACAGCTGGAGCAGATTGGTTCGTCATTTTATCCCCTCTCCAGCTGTTACTTTACTGACAAGAACATTAAAGAGGATTTGTCCGTTAATAAAGTAGAGCCATATATAGATACCTCTCTTAGAATGGAACCCTGAGGGAGACTAGATTTACATATGGAAAACTAAACTCAGGGAAACGAGAATGGACAGACATCTTTGAAATACCCTGCCAGTCAGGCGTCTTTTCAGCACGGCGATCTGATGGGAGCAGTTTCAAAGGACTTTTTTCTTGTGTAGCAGAATGTTGTCGTTGGTGTACATTTCAAAGTGCTTTATTGGCGCTCTCCGCAGATGTGCTGCTTCTCTCTCAGAGGAACATTTGTTATGTTGTGAATTGGGGACTAAAGGGTAGGCCCGGGAATGTTTGATGACCGCTCGCTTCGCCTTCTACATCTGGCTAGGCTGAATCCAATCAGACTGCGTTGTTCTGAGCTGTTGACTATCTCTGTTCTATTTTATAAAGCCGGAAGGCAAAAACGAAGGCAAAAAAATCGAATTGAAGTTGTGTTTTTTCGTCTTCTAAAATGTATTTGGGCAACAGTTTTCCATATTTAAGGGATAATGTGTCTTCTATTTGTAGTTTTTGTAAACCAAATGTATTTTGTAATTGGATCAGCCCGATGCTAGTGCCAGTGCCTGCCCTCCGGGGTCTTAGCCGACTGTCAAAACAAACATACCAAGAACAACTTGAGAGAATCTGCCACTGGTGCCACATCCGTCCCGTCTTAAACCAGCTTAGACCACCAGACATGTACTTATGCGCCCAGGCAGTTGCCACACCGTGCCACATGCCTGCTTGATTAAGTGAGTGTTGGGTACGGCTCACTGACTGACAAGCCCTGGGCTGCTGGGATGGGGAAGAGAAGCGAAGATAACTCTCTCTCACTGGTGTTCAGTGGGCCCTCTAGGATGTCAGGCCCATGTCTGCCAGTTTAAAGAGGTAAACCAGGACAGATTGGAAGCAGGTGGTTGCATCTTCTGAAGGGGCAGCAGAGTCTTTTAGTCCCTGATCCAGTCATTGATCTCTGTTTGATGTGAGAGCCTAGATATAGATAAATTGAGTATATCTACACATCTATAATTATGAATATCTCCATTCATTACAAAACTAAAAAGATTGAGGATATCTAAAAAAAGAAAATACCTGAAGCACAGTATACTGTAGGGCAGGGGTTCTTAAACTTTTTCAGCCTGGGACCCAAATTAGAAATTCTGTGTTTTCCTGGGACCCAAGCTTAGGAAAATATGCAACTATACGTAAATATCAGAACATTTCATTGCCCCTAAACAAAATGCAATAGACAAAAACAAATAACAATGAAATACCCATAAATATATTTTCATGTTAATTTTTCCCCATTAAAAACACTCTTACATACCTGTCTAGGTTGAAACTGTTGCTGTTAAAATACAATAAATAATTTCATTCTGAACTGGAATAATCGGATTGATCACATCACACAGATGTATAACAGAACACACTGTCACGTGTGTAAGAGGGGAAGTCAGGTGCCGGAGACTAGCGTGATGTAAACAGGCGCACTTTATTAAAGTTCCAAAGCGAGAGCACAACAAATAAAATGCGCTCAAAAACACGGAACATAACAAAAGTAAAGCGCGTAAAAGAGACCACAGCAACATGAAACAATTACACACAAAACATGATGGGAAACAGGGGGTTAAATACAAGTAGCTTAATTGGGGAAATGAAAACCAGGTGTGTATGGAAACAAGACAAGACAAATGGATAATTGAAAAATGGAGCGGCGATGGCTAGAAAGCTGGTGACGTCGATCGCCGAACGCCGCCCGAACAAGGAGAGGAGCCGACTTCGGCGGAAGTCGTGACAGTACCCCCCCTTGACGCGCGGCTCCAGCGGCACACCGACACCGGCCTCGAGGACGACCCGGAGGACGAGGCGCAGGGCGATCCGGCCGGCGACGGTGAAACTCCCGCAGCAGGTCAGGATCCAAAACATCTGCAACCGGAACGCAGCACCTCTCCTCCGGCCGGTACCCCTCCCACTCCACGAGGTACTGAAGGCCCCCCACCCGACGCCTCGAATCCAGGATGGAACGAACGATGTACGCCGGGGCCCCCTCGATGTCCAAAGGGGGCGGAGGGACCTCCTGCACCTCAGATTCCTGGAGCGGACCAGCCACTACCGGCCTGAGGAGAGACACATGGAACGAGGGGTTTATACGATAATCAGATGGAAGCTGTAATCTATAACATACCTTGTTCACCCTCCTCAGGACTTTAAATGGCCCCATAAACCGCGGACCCAGCTTCCTGCAGGGCAGGCGGAGTGGCAGGTTACGGGTCGAGAGCCAGACCCGGTCTCACTGCGGTGACGGTCCGCGCTGGATTTCTGGCGACGCGCGGCTCGCTGGAGATGGACACGGGCGGCCTCCCATGTCTCCTCCGCGTGCCTAAACCAGTCGTCCACCGCAGGAGTCTCGGTCTGACCCTGATGCCACGGTGCCAGAACCGGCTGGTACCCCAATACGCACTGAAAGGGGGAGAGGTTCGTGGAGGAGTGGTGAAGCGAGTTCTGTGCCATCTCGGCCCAGGGCACAAACGCTGCCCACTCCCCCGGGCCGGTCCTGGCAATAGGACCGCAGAAACCTGCCCACATCCTGGTTGACTCTCTCTACCCGGGGTGAAAACCTGAGGTAAGGCTAATCGAGACCCCCAGACGTTCCATGAACGCCTTCCAAACTCTCGACGTGAACTGGGGACCCCGATCCGACACTATATCCTCAGGCATCCTGTAGTGCCGGAAGATGTGTGTAAACAGGGCCTCCGCAGTCTGTAGGGCCATAGGGAGAACAGGCAGAGGGAGGAGACGACAGGACTTAGAAAAACAATCCACAACGACCAGGATTGTGGTATTTCCCTGTGAGGGAGGAAGATCCGCTAGGAAATCCACTGACAGATGTGACCAAGGTCATTGTGGAACGGGTAAGGGATGTAACATACCTCTGGGCAGGTGTCTCGGAGCCTTACATTGGTCACACACCGAGCAGGAGGAGACATAAACCCTCACGTCCTTAGCCAAAGTGGTCCACCAGTACTTCCCAGTCAGACAGCACACCGTCCGACCGATCCCCGGATGACCAGAGGAGGGAGACGTGTGGGCCCAAGAGATCAACTGGTCACGGACAGCAGACGGAACGTACACACGCCCAACGGGACACTGGAGGGGAGTGGGCTCTCTACCCAACGCCTGCTCAATGTCCGCATCCAGATCCCACACGACCGCCGCTACCAGGCCGGAGGCCGGGAGTATGGGAGTCTGATCCATGGGCCGCTCCTTTGTGTCATACAGCCGGGACAGTGCGTCTGCCTTCTTATTCTGGGAACCTGGTCTGTAGGATAGGGTAAACACAAAACGGGTAAAGAACATGGCCCACCTTGCCTAACGAGGATTCAGTCTCCTCGCTGCCCGGATGTACTCCAGGTTGCGGTGGTCAGTCCAGATGAGAAAAGGGTGTTTAGCCCCCTCAAGCCAATGTCTCCACGCTTTCAACGCTTTAACCACAGCCAACAACTCCCGGTCCCCCACATCATTGCTATGCTCCGCTGGTCTGAGCTTCTTCGAGAAGAAAACACAGGGGCGGAGTTTCGGTGGCGTGCCCGAGCGCTGTGAGAGCACGGCTCCTATCCCAGCCTCGGACGCGTCCACCTCCACTATGAATGCCAAAGAGGGATCCGGATGGGCCAGCACTGGAGCCAAAGTAAACAGAGCTCTTAGTTGCCCAAAAGCACTGTCCGCCTCAGCCGACCACCGCAACTTTACAGGACCCCCCTTCAGCAGTGAGGTAATGGGCGCAGCAACCTGGCCAAAACCCCGGATAAATCTCCGGTAGTAATTGGTAAACCCTAAAAATCGCTGCCCCTCCTTTACCGTGGTGGGAGTCGGCCAATTACGCACGGCTGCAATGCGGTCACTCTCCATCTCCACCCCTGATGTGAAAATGCGATACCCTAGGAAGGAGACGGCCTGCTGATAGAACAGGCATTTCTCAGCCTTGACGTACAGGTCATGCTCCAACAGTCGTCCAAGTACCTTGCGCACCAAGGACACATGCTCGGTGCGTGTAGCGGAGTAAATCAAAATGTCATCGACATACACCACTACACCCTGCCCGTGCAGGTCCCTGAAAATCTCGTCTACAAAGGATTGGAAAACTGATGGAGCATTCATCAACCCGTACAGCATGACGAGGTACTCATAATTCCCTGAGGTGGTACTGAACGCTGTTTTCCACTGGTCTCCCTCCCGGATACACACCAGGTTGTACGCACTATTGAGATCCAGTTTTGTGAAGAAGCGCGCCCCATGCATTGACTCAATCGCCGTGGCGATAAGAGGTAGCGGGTAACTGTACTCACCGTGATTTGATTGAGACCTCTATAGTCAATGCACGGGCGTAAACCTCCATCCTTCTTCTTCACAAAAAAGAAACTCGAGGAGGCGGGTGAAGTAGAGGGCCGAATGTACCCCTGACGCAGGGATTCAGAGACATATGTATCCCTAGACACCGTCTTCGCTTGCGACAGGGGATACACGTGACTCCTGGGAAGCGCAGCATCTGCCAGGAGATTTATCGCACAATCCCCCCATCGATGAGGTGGTAATTGAGTCGCCTTCTTTTTACAGAAGGCGAGAGCCAAATCGGCATATTCTGGGGGGATGTGCACTGTGGAGACCTGATCTGGACTTTCCACAGTGGTAGCACCAATGGAAACCCCTACACACCTCCCTGAGCACTCTCGCGACCACCCCGTGAGAGCCTTCTGTTGCCAGGAAACAGTTATGGTTATGCAGAGCCAACCAAGGAAGGCCTAGTACCACAGGAAACGCAGGAGAGTCAATGAGAAAGAGACTGATTCTCTCCTCATGATTCCCCTGCATAACCATTGTCAAGGAGATGGTGGCCTCCTTGATTAGCCCGGGCCCTAATAGTCGACTATCTAGAGCGTGTACCGGGAAGGGTCTAACTATAGGAAAAATAGGGATCCTAACCTAATGGCTAATGCTCTGTCGATAAAATTCCCAGCTGCGCCTGAATCGACGAGCGCCTTCCAATCATTTCTACAGTAAAATGTACAGTAGGCCTGATAATTTTTCATCTTCAACTGTACTGTTACTTAGGGTTGCACTCTCAGTAGCTAGTTAGCTTGCTTTGGCTAACGTTGGCTATTAGCTGTGTAACGTTACAAGGCCAGAGGATTATTTGAAAGAGAAACTCACATCTACTACTATGAGAGATAGTACTCCCATATTTCTGCTTACCATCACCTTTTATAAAATGACAATGCCTTGCTAGTTGACTTACTTTTCCACTTTCGAAGCACTGTTTCCTGAAGCATTCTACCCTGTCCTGAAAGAACTCCCTGGGTTTACCATCATGCTGTGCCTGGATGTTTGGTCAGGACGTGTCGTTTTATTCATTTGTTCGTTTCAAGAGACACATTGCTAAGCACTTCCCCACAGAAAACACATTGTGGGCGCTCCTCGTTATTTCTCAAAGTTTGTATGAAAGAGACAAAAAGTCATCACTGTATTTGCGTTTCATGACGATTGAGCTCAGTCAGAACTTTTTTTTTTTTTTTGACCTTTATTTAACTAGGCAAGTCAGTTAAGAACAAATTCTTATTTTCAATGACGGCCTAGGAACAGTGGGTTAACTGCCTGTTCAGGGGCAGAACGACAGATTTGTACCTTGTCAGCTCGGGAATTTGAACTTGCAACCTTCCGGTTACTAGTCCAACGCTCTAACCACTAGGCTACGCTGCCGCCCCTTGTGGCTAGCATGAGTCCATTTCATTGCAGTGGTGAGTGATGGCGAGTGGAAATAACAAGTCAGTGTGTAACGGGTGACGCTCTCCTCATCCTCGGACGAGGTGAGGAGAGAGGGATCTGAAGACCAAAACGCAGCTTGCGGGAAATAAGCCATCTTTATTTAACAACGATGATGGCAACACGAAACGAAACAAACACTTGCAAAACTACAAAATAACAAAACGACGTTGACGAGACCTGAACATAAACTTACATAACTAAACATAAACTTACGTACAGGTAACAGACGACATCGAAACGAAAACGAAACAAACAAACGCTACAGTCCAGTGTGGTACGAACAAACATACTGACACAGGAGACAATCACCCACAAACAAACAGTGAGAATGCCCTACCTAAATATGACTCTTAATTAGAGGCAAACGCAAACCACCTGCCTCTAATCAAGAGCCATACCAGGCAAACCGAAACCAACATAGAAACAGATAACATAGAATGCCCACCCAACCTCACGTCCTGACCAACTAACACACAAAAACTAACATAAATAGGTCAGGAACGTGACAGTACCCCCCCCACAAGGTGCGAACTCCGGACGCACCAGCACAAAGTCTAGGGGAGGGTCTGGGTGGGCATCTAACCACGGTGGTGGCTCAGGCTCCGGGCGCGGTTCCCACCCCACCATAATCCATCCTAACTTCCTCCCTCCAAGAATGTCCACCCTCTTTTTTCCCCCACACAATTCTCTTAATAATATATTTAATAAGGATAACACCGGGACAGAGAGATAAATCAAGATAGAGGGATAGATAAGAATATAGAGATAGATGAAGATAGAGAGGGAGATTAGGATAGAGGGGCAACTCCGGACTGAAAGGCAGCTCCGGACAGAGAGACAGCTCTGGACTGATGGGCAGTTCTGGGTATCTAGCCTTTTCAGGCTGAAGGGCAGCTCATGGCTGACTGACGACTCTCGATGCTCATGGCTGGCTGACGGCTCTCGACGCTCATGGCAGGCTGACGGCTCTCGACGCTCATGGCAGGCTGACGGCTCTCGACGCTCATGGCAGGCTGACGGCTCTCGACGCTCATGGCAGGCTGACGGCTCTCGACGCTCATGGCGCTCTGACGGCTCTGGCTGCTCATGGCGCTCTGACGGCTCTGGCTGCTCATGGCGCTCTGACGGCTCTGGCTGCTCATGGCTCGCTGGCGGCTCTGGCAGATCCTGTCTGGTTGGCGGCTCTGGCAGATCCTGTCTGGTTGGCGGCTCTGGCAGATCCTATCTGGTTGGCGGCTCTGGCAGATCCTGTCTGGTTGGCGGCTCTGGCAGATCCTGTCTGGTTGGCGGCTCTGGCAGATCCTGTCTGGCTGACGGCTCTAGCGGCTCCTGTCTGGCTGACGGCTCTAGCGGCTCCTGTCTGGCTGACGGCTCTGTAGGCTCATGGCAGACGGGCGGCTTTGCAGGCTCATGGCAGACGGGCGGCTTTGCAGGCTCCTGGCAGACGGATGGCTCAGACGGCGCTGGGGAGACGGATGGCTCAGATGGCGCTGGGGAGACGGATGGCTCAGATGGCGCTGGGGAGACGGATGGCTCAGATGGCGCTGGGGAGACGGATGGCTCAGATGGCGCTGGGGAGACGGATGGCTCTGGCCGGATATGGCGCACTGTAGACCTGGTGCGTGGTGCCGGAACTGGAGGCACCGTGCTAATGATAAGCACCTTCCTACTAGTGCGGGGAGCAGGGACAGGGCACACTGTATTCTCAAAGCCTACTCTATCCCTGATGCGTGGTACCGGCACTGGTGACACCGGGCTGAGGACAAGCACATCAGGATTAGTAGGGGGAGAAGATACAGTGGGTTCAGGGCTCTGGAGACGCACTGGTAGCTTAGTGCGTGGGGCCGGAACTGGAGGCACCGGGCTAGATACACGCACTACAGGGAGAGTGCGTGGAGGAGGAACAGGGCTCAGGATACGCACTGGTAGCCTAGTGCGTAGTGTATACACTGTAGGTACTAGGCTGGGGCGGGGAGGTGGTGCCGGAAATACCGGACCGTGGAGGCGTACTGGCACTCTTGAGCATTGAGCTTGCCCAACCTTACCTGGTTGAATGCTCCCGGTTGCCCGACCAGTGCGGGGAGGTGGAATAACCCGCACCGGCCTATGTAGGCGAACCGGAGAAACCATGCGTAAGGCCGGTGCCATGTATGCCGGCCCGAAGAGACGCACTGGAGACCAGACGCGTTGAGCCGGCCTCATGACACCTGGCTCAATACCCAATCTAGCCCTCCCAGTGCGGGGAGGTGGAATAACCCGCACTGGGCTATGCACTCGTACAGGAGACACCGTGCGCTCTACTGCGTAACACGGCGCCTGCCCGTACTCCCGCTCTCCACGGTAAGCCTGGGAAGTGGGCGCAGGTCTCCTACCTGCCCTTGGCCCACTATCTCCTAGCCCCCCCCCAAGAAATTTTTGGGAATTACTTACGGGCTTTTTCGGCTTCCGTGCCAGACGCGTTCCCTCATAGCTCCGGTTCCTCTCCCAGGTAGCCTCTGCTCTCCTCAATGCCTCCACCTGTTCCCATGGGAGGCGATCCCTCCCAGCCAGGATCTCCTCCCAAGTGTAGCAACCCTTTCCATCCAAAACATCGTCCCATGTCCATTGCTCCTTTCTCTCCTGTCCCTTACTCCGTTTCGTTTTCCCTTGCCGCTTGGTCTTAGCGTGTTGGTTGGGTGATTCTGTAACGGGTGACGCTCTCCTCATCCTCGGACGAGGTGAGGAGAGAGGGATCTGAAGACCAAAACGCAGCTTGCGGGAAATAAGCCATCTTTATTTAACAACGATGATGGCAACACGAAACGAAACAAACACTTGCAAAACTACAAAATAACAAAACGACGTTGACGAGACCTGAACATAAACTTACATAACTAAACATAAACTTACGTACAGGTAACAGACGACATCGAAACGAAAACGAAACAAACAAACGCTACAGTCCAGTGTGGTACGAACAAACATACTGACACAGGAGACAATCACCCACAAACAAACAGTGAGAATGCCCTACCTAAATATGACTCTTAATTAGAGGCAAACGCAAACCACCTGCCTCTAATCAAGAGCCATACCAGGCAAACCGAAACCAACATAGAAACAGATAACATAGAATGCCCACCCAACCTCACGTCCTGACCAACTAACACACAAAAACTAACATAAATAGGTCAGGAACGTGACACAGTGGCTTGAACGACAGCGCTGCAGCGTGTGGGTCGCGGAGCGATCTTCAAGAAAACTGCAGAAAAAATATCCGGTAAACAGCGAAGCACATGGGCATCTCCCTCTACAACCACTCGCCAAACTGAGCAGAGACCGCTGATAAGCAGAGAACGCTGATAAGCAGAGAACGCACTGAACCGAGAGCGCAGTTGCACGCAGTCGCCCATCTATTCGGGGCCCGCTGCAAGGGTCCCCAGTCTGGGGTCGGCGGTAAGGGTCCCCGCTCCAGATGCGCCACCTAAGTGGGCCAAGACTAAGGTGGGTCGGGGTCCACGTCCCGCACCAGAGCCGCCACCGCTGTGAAATGCCCACCCAGACACTCCCCTATAGGTTCAGGTTTTGCGGCCGGAGTCCGCACCTTTGGGGGGGTACTGTCACGTCCTGACCTTAGAGATCCTTTTTATGTCTCTGTTTTGGTTGGTCAGGGCGTGAGTTTGGGTGGGCATTCTATGTCTGGTGTTCTATGTTGTCCTTGGGTTGTATTTCTGTGTGTTTGGCCTGATATGGTTCTCAATCAGAGGCAGCTGTCATTCATTGTCTCTGATTGAGAATCATATTTAGGTAGCCTGTTCCCACTTATGTTTGTGGGTGGTTGTTTCCGGTTTAGTGTTTGTTTTCACCTTTCTGGACTGTTTGTTTGTCGTGTTTGTTGCTTTTGTTTAGTGTTGCGTATTTAATTAAAGAATATGAACACTTACCACGCTGCACCTTGGTCCTCTTCTTCTCCTCCAGACGACAAGCGTTACAGAGCTCTTTTCCTCTCAGTTAATCCAGATGCGTATGAATGAAAGCCTTACAGATCTAATTACTTCGTCAGATGGAACTTACATATTTTAAACACCTTTAAAAATCACTGCAGCATTCAGTCCCATTATATTCAAATCAAGTTTATTTGTCACGTGCGCCGAATACAACAGGTATTACAGTGAAATGCTTACTTACAGGCTCTAACCAATTGTGCAAAAAAAGGTATTAGGTGAACAATAGGTAAGTAAAGAAATAAAAACAAAAGTAAAAAGACATTGAAAAATAACAGTAGCGAGGCTATATACAGTAGCCCGGTTAGTCGGGCTGATTTAGGTAGTATGTACATGTAGATATGGTTAAAGTGATATTACTATTCAATGTTATAAGCAGGAAAAAACAAATGCTTTTCACAACGCCATCCCACCCTATGCCATATTTGTTTTGTTGCTTGGAGACTTATTGTTAAAAAGAGACGGAGCGGTTTGAGAGGTGGGGGGGTAGGAGAGAAAATAAAATGCATCACAGTTTGCAGCCGAAAAATAAGTGGCAAACATTATGAGAGTAAAAACCATTAAAACAAAACTCTTAATTTATGGTTCTGGTCTGTTTGTCATTTGGCTTGGCTACTGCACTGTTGCGTAAGCCCATGAGAGTGGAATAATTACAGTATATTCATGGACCCAGCTAGATGGGATTTATAATGGGCTGGTGGAAGAGAGGGAGGAGAAGGCTGAGGAACAACTGTGGCCCTTTGCTGCAGCCAGCGCCATGGCTCTCTCTCTCTCTGCTCTGGTCCAGATGTGATGTGAGGATGGGGCCACGGCACTACATGGTTCTATTTTATCACAGTGGGAGAGGGAGGGACTAGGGAGAGAAGAGGAAGAGGACAGGAGGAGAGGGAGAGGGAGAATGAGAGGAGAGGGAGAGGACAAGAGGAGAGGGAGAAGGAGAGGAAGAGGACAGGAGGAGAGGGAGAGAGAGAGGAAGAGGACCGGAGGAGAGGGAGAGGGAAAGGGAGAGAGAGAGGAAGAGGACAGGAGGAGAGAGAGAGGAATAGGGATAGGACAAGAGGAGAGGGAGAGGACAGGAGGAGAGGGATAGGGATAGGGAGAGAGAGAGAGGAAGTGAAGTCAAATCAAAATCACATTTATTTATATAGCCTTTCTTACATCAGCTGGTATCTCAAATTGCTGTACAGAAACCCAGCCTAAAACCCCAAACAGCAAGCAATACAGGTGTAGAAGCACGGTGGCTAGGAAAAACTCCCTAGAAAGGCCAAAACCTGTACAGAAACCCAGCGTAAAACCACAAACAGCAAGCAATGCAGGTGTAGAAGCACGGTGGCTAGGAAAAACTCCATAGAAAGGCCAAAACCTGTACAGAAACCCAGCCTAAAACCCCAAACAGCAAGCAATGCAGGTGTAGAAGCACGGTGGCTAGGAAAAACTCCCTAGAAAGGCCAAAACCTAGGAAGAAACCTAGGGAGGAACCAGGCTATGAGGGGTGGCCAGTCCTCTTCTGGCTGTGCCGGGTGGAGATTATAACAGAACATGGCCAAGATGTTCAAATGTTCATAAATGACCAGCATGGTCAAATAATAATAATCACAGTAGTTGTCGAGGGTGCAACAAGTCAGCACCTCAGGAATAAATGTCAGTTGGCTTTTCATAGCCGATCATTAAGAGTATCTCTACCGCTCCTGCGGTCTCTAGAGAGTTGAAAACAGCAGGTCTGGGACAAGTAGCACGTCCGGTGAACAGGTCAGGGTTCCATAGCCGCAGGCAGAACAGTTGAAACTGGAGCAGCAGCACGGCCAGGTGGACTGGGGACAGCAAGGAGTCATCAGGCCAGGTAGTCCTGAGGCATGGTCCTAGGGCTCAGGTCCTCCGAGAGAGAGAAAGAAAGAGAGAAAGAGAGAATTAGAGAGAGCATACTTAAATTCACACAGGACACCGGATAAGACAGGAGAAGTACTCCAGATATAACAAACTGACCCTAGCCCCCAAACACATAAACTACTGCAGCATAAATACTGGAGGCTGAGACAGGAGGGGTCAGGAGACACTGTGGCCCCATCCGATGATACCCCCGGACAGGGCCAAACAGGAAGGATATAACCCCACCCACTTTGCCAAAACACAGGCCCCACACCACTAGAGGGATATCTTCAACCACCAACTTACCATCCTAAGACAAGGCCGAGTATAGCCCACAAAGAACTCGGCACAACCCAAGGGGGGGCGCCAACCCAGACAGGAAGATCACGTCAGTGACTCAACCCACTCAAGTGACATACCCCTCCTAGGGACGGCACGAAAGAGCACCAGTAAGCCAGTGACTCAGCCCCTGTAATAGGGTTAGAGGCAGAGAATCCCAGTGGAGAGAGGGGAACCGGCCAGGCAGAGACAGCAAGGGCGGTTCGTTGCTCCAGAGCCTTTCCGTTCACCTTCCCACTCCTGGGCCAGACTACACTCAATCATATGACCCACTGAAGAGATGAGTCTTCAGTAAAGACTTAAAAGTTGAGACCGAGTCTGCGTCTCTCGCATGGGTAGGCAGACCATTCCATAAAAATGGAGATCTATAGGAGAAAGCCCTGCCTCCAGCTGTTTGCTTAGAAATTCTAGGGACAATTAGGAGGCCTGCGTCTAACATTAAGTAGCCCTATTTTGAGATGTGAGGTATCACGATCTCTTTCAATAATGGCAGGAATGGAGGAGGTCTTTATCCTGGTGAGATTGCTAAGGCGAACAGCGCCATGTTAAGTTTTGCCCAACCTAGGTCGAGGCACAGACACAGTCTCAATGGGGATAGCTGAGCTGACTACACTGACTATGCTAGTGGCAGACTCCACTAAGCTGGCAGGCTGGCTAACAGCCTGCTGCCTGGCCTGCACCCTATTTCATTGTGGAGCTAGAGGGGTTAGAGCCCTGTCTATGCTGGTAGATAAGATGAGAGCACCCCTCCAGCTAGGATGGAGTCCGTCACTCCTCAGCAGGCCAGGCTTGGTCCTGTTTGTGGGTGAGTCCCAGAAAGAGGGCCAATTATCTACAAATTCTATCTTTTGGGAGGGGCAGACAACATTTTTCAACCAGCGATTGAGTTGTGAGACTCTGCTGTAGAGCTCATCACTCCCCCTAACTGGGAGGGGGCCAGAGACAATTAATCGATGCCAACACATCTTTCTAGCTGATTTACACGCTGAAGCTATGTTGCGCTTGGTGACCTCTGACTGTTTCATCCTAACATCGTTGGTGCCGACGTGGATAACAATATCTCTATACTCTCTACACTCACCAGTTTTAGCTTTAGCCAGCACCATCTTCAGAATAGCCTTAACGTCGGTAGCCCTGCCCCCTGGTAAACAGTGTATGATCGCTGGGTGATTCGTTTTAAGTCTAATACTGCTGGTAATGGAGTCGCCAATGACTAGGGTTTTCAATTTGTCAGAGCTAATGGTGGGAAGCTTCGGCGTTTCAGACCCCGTAACGGGAGGAGTAGAGACAAGAGAAGACTCGGCGTCAGACTCCGACCCGCTGCATAATGGTTACCGGTTGAAAGTTTCTGTCGGCTGAATGAGTGACACCGGTTGAGCATTCCTACAGCATTTCCCTCCAGAAGCCATGAGAAAGTTGTCCGGCTGCGGGGACTGTGCCAGGGGATTTATACTACTATCTGTACTTACTGGTGGCACAGACGCTGTTTCATCCTTTCCTAAATGACCCTTGCCTAACGATTGCGTCTGAAGCTGGGCTTGTAGCACAGCTATCCTCGCCGTAAGGCGATCGTTCTCCTGTATATTATGAGTACAGCGACTGCAATTAGAAGGTATCATGTTAATGTTACTACTTAGCTTCGGCTGTTGAAGGTGCTGACGAACCATGTCCAGATAAAGCGTCCGGAGTGAAAAAGTTGAATGAAAAAAAAGTTGTGAGGGAAAAACTAAAAATATAAACTGTAATTAAAAAGTAAAAACCGTAAAGTTGTCAGGTAGCAAAGTAAGGTTGGCAACAAAACGCACAGCAACACGTCTGCAAGTTGTGACCGGAAATGACGTCACTCCAACAGGTCCAGCTACAGAGGGTCATGCCATCTCATAATCGCAATGTGTCATCATAAAACACTTGGCCTGCGTTGTGTCCTATGTGTTGCAGAGCATATGTTGACCAAAGTGTGTGTGTATGTGTGTGAGTCGTGTGGATGATGATATGTTTATGGGGACAGCCACATGAGGATGGAGACATATTCAGGATATCTGTGGAACATGTGGGAAGAGTTGTAATGATTTGTGGTTGACATATTACCTGATTTCACCCTGCCTTTACACAGGCACACACACCCCTCACCAGTAGAGGCATTTGAACTGCTGCTGATATCATTGCTGTGACTCTGTACGACCCTCCATAGAGTCTGGCTAAGACTGCCCTCCTCAGCTGGCTGGGCTGTTTAAACACCTTCATACAGTACAGTCCTCCTGTACAGGATATCCTGCCTACCTGCCTGCCTCAACTGATGGGGTCCATGGGGCTCAGGGGAACAAGGTGTTACTTCCTCCAACCTCTTTCTTCTCCCTTTCCTCTCTCTTTCTTCTCTCCATCAGGATGGAGGTGGAAGCTGCTGTGGCCCAGAGGATGGAAGGCATTAAGGCTGCACACACACACACACACACACACACACACACACACACACACACACACACACACACACACACACACACACACACACACACACACACACATTAAGGCCAGTGTGCCAGCTGAAACTTGACCGATTCGCCCAGCTGGTGGACATGAGAGCGCAACACGGCAAGACTTCAGGAAACTGGAAGGTATATCAAAAGCATAGCAACACATTTATTATGGCTATTCCCCTCCACACAAAAAAGAAACCACACTCAATTTAAACTGAAGTAGTTGGCCCTGTAGAGAACATGAAAGCCGCTGTTTATTTCTAAGTGTGAGTATTTAAATCCATAAGTTCCAAAAAACGCTGATGGTTATGATAGTGATGGTACTGTTCCATTAGTGTCACCTATATAGTTGTTTCATGTCACTTTCATTGGCTGTATGGTTTTATAAATCCTTTTAGTAGCTCCCTTGTGCCAGCCAGTTCTCACATGCTAGCTCTTCTGAAACTAATAATAAAATGCACGCATTGTGTTGTTGTGTGCTCCTGGGAAGTCTCTCTGACACTGGTTACTGGTTACAAGACACACAACACAACACACAGGCATGTTGGGTATTGAGTTTACTGATGTCCCACTGCTTCCTGTGAAGTATTGTGTTTTGGCTCCTTTTAACATGGTAGAAATAAATCAAACAATGCAACAAAATCCTGGCATCCATGAAGTGGGGTGAGAGTGGCGCAGCCACCCATACCACCCATACCACCCATACCACCCACCCATACCACCTGTACCACCCGCCCATACCACCCATACCACCCACCCATACCACCCACCCATACCACCTGTACCACCCGCCCATACCACCCATACCACCCACCTATACCACCCACCCATACCACCCACCCATACCACCCATACCACCCACCCATACCACCCACATATACCACCCACCCATACCACCCACCTATACCGCCCACCTATACCACCCACCCATACCACCCACCCATACCACCCACCTATACCACCCACCCATACCACCCATACCACCCACCCATACCACCCACCCACCTATACCACCCACCCACACCACCCACCCATACCACCCACCCACCTATACCACCCATACCACCCACCCACCTATACCGCCGACCCACCCAAACCACCCACCCACCTATACCACCCACCCACCCATACCACCCACCCATACCACCCACACACCTATACCACCCACCCACCCATACCACCCACCCACCTATACCACTGACCCACCCATACCACCCATACCACCTATACCACCCACCCATACCACCCATACCACCCACCCACCTATACCACCGACCCACCCATATCACCCATATCACCTATACCACCCACCCATACCACCCATACCACCCACCGACCCATAACAATATCACCCACCCACCCATAACACCCACCCACCCACAGCACAGACTGGATCTGGGACATCTGTATGGATCCATGTTCTGCCTGACATTCAATGTCACACTCCTGCTTTCTCCATATCCCTTCAGCACTGTACTATAAAGGCTTTATAGCCCAAATCACAAATCTGTGAATCAGGCCTGAATATGCCAAAACATTCTGCCCTCTCTGTTCCCCTGTCATTAGCTCACCCATTCACTACCTAACTATCTCTCCCAGTCACTACCTAACTCTCTTTACCAGTCACTACCTAACTCTCTCTATCAGTCACTACCTAACTCTCTATTCCAGTCACTACCTAACTCTCTCTCCCAGTCACTACCTAACTCTCTCACCCAGTCACTACCTAACTCTCTCCATCAGTCACTACCTAACTCTCTCTCCCAGTCACGACCTAACTTTCTCCATCAGTCACTACCTAACTCTCTCTCTCCCAGTCACTACCTAATTCTCTCACCCAGTCACTACCTAACTCTCTCTCTATCAGTCACTACCTAACTCTCTCCCAGTCACTACCTAACTTTCTCCATCAGTCACTCCCTAACTCTCTCTCTCCCAGTCACTACCTAACTCTCTCTCTCCCAGTCACTACCTAACTCTCTCTCTCCCAGTCACTACCTAACTCTCTCTATCAGTCACTACCTAACTCTCTCTCTCCCAGTCACTACCTAACTCTCTCTCCCAGTCACTACCTAACTTTCTCCATCAGTCACTACCTAACTCTCTCTCCCAGTCACTACCTAACTCTCTCACCCAGTCACTACCTAACTCTCTCCATCAGTCACTACCTAACTCTCTATTCCAGTCACTACCTAACTCTCTCTCCCAGTCACTACCTAACTCTCTCTCCCAGTCACGACCTAACTTTCTCTCCCAGTCACGACCTAACTTTCTCCATCAGTCACTACCTAACTCTCTCCATCAGTCACTACCTAACTCTCTCTCTCCCAGTCACTACCTAATTCTCTCACCCAGTCACTACCTAACTCTCTCTCTATCAGTCACTACCCAACTCTCTCCCAGTCAATACCTAACTTTCTCCATCAGTCACTCCCTAACTCTCTCTCTCCCAGTCACTACCTAACTCTCTCTCTCCCAGTCACTACCTAACTCTCTCTCCCAGTCACTACCTAACTTTCTCCATCAGTCACTACCTAACTCTCTCTCCCAGTCACTACCTAACTCTCTCTCCCAGTCACTACCTAATTCTCTCACCCAGTCATTACCTAACTCTCTCTCCCAGTCACTACCTAACTTTCTCTCCCAGTCACTACCTAACTCTCTCTCTCCCAGTCACTACCTAACTCTCTCTCCCAGTCACTACCTAACTCTCTCTCCCAGTCACTACCTAATTCTCTCACCCAGTCATTACCTAACTCTCTCACCCAGTCATTACCTAACTCTCTCTCCCAGTCACTACCTAATTCTCTCACCCAGTCATTACCTAACTCTCTCTCCCAGTCACTACCTAACTTTCTCCATCAGTCACTACCTAACTCTCTCTCCCAGTCACTACCTAACTCTCTCTATCAGTCACTACCTAACTCCATCAGTCACTACCTAACTCTCTCTCCCAGTCACTACCTAACTCTCTCTCCCAGTCACGACCTAACTTTCTCCATCAGTCACTACCTAACTCTCTCCATCAGTCACTACCTAACTCTCTCTCTCCCAGTCACTACCTAATTCTCTCACCCAGTCACTACCTAACTCTCTCTCTATCAGTCACTACCTAACTCTCTCCCAGTCACTACCTAACTTTCTCCATCAGTCACTCCCTAACTCTCTCTCTCCCAGTCACTACCTAACTCTCTCACCCAGTCACTACCTAACTCTCTCTCCCAGTCACTACCTAACTCTCTCTATCAGTCACTACCTAACTTTCTCCATCAGTCACTACCTAACTCTCTCTCCCAGTCACTACCTAACTCTCTCTCCCAGTCACTACCTAATTCTCTCACCCATTCATTACCTAATTCTCTCTCTCCCAGTCACTACCTAACTCTCTCTCCCAGTCACTACCTAACTCTCTCTCCCAGTCACTACCTAATTCTCTCACCCAGTCATTACCTAACTCTCTCACCCAGTCATTACCTAACTCTCTCTCCCAGTCACTACCTAATTCTCTCACCCAGTCATTACCTAACTCTCTCTCCCAGTCACTACCTAACTTTCTCCATCAGTCACTACCTAACTCTCTCTCCCAGTCACTACCTAACTCTCTCTATCAGTCACTACCTAACTCTCTCTCCCAGTCACTACCTAACTCTCTCTATCAGTCACTACCTAACTCCATCAGTCACTACCTAACTCTCTCTCCCAGTCACTACCTAACTCTCTCTCCCAGTCACTACCTAACTCTCTCTCCCAGTCACTACCTAACTCTCTCTCCCAGTCACTACCTAACTCTCTCTCCCAGTCACTACCTAACTCTCTCTCCCAGTCACTACCTGCTGGTTCTCCTCACTCCAACATTGCTCGGGACTATAATAATGTAATAATGCAAAGGAGTCTTTGATGGGCCAAATCACCACCAGTTGAAAAGGTCATTTGTGTTCTAAGAGGCAGAACATGAAGTAAGAAATGAGAAACAAAGGACAGAGAGAAAGCTGAAAATATTGTTTGAAAAGGCTTTCCTTTGATTTTCCCATTTGGAAGTCTGGTATCATAAATAGACAAAGGGAGGGATGATGTACCCCTCTAGTTTATACATGCTGCTCTCATCAATGAAAAAAGGCTCATTTCCATAATAACTAGCACATGTCTTGCTTTTGTCTTTGTGCTTTTCATTCAGCTATAAATTGAAGGTAGACACTCTTTTTTCCCCCTCTACTTTTGGGTGACGTGTAAGACAGGTTTAAATGGATGTAATTTTACTTTGAAGAGACTGTGTGTGACTCATTAAATGGTGCCCGTTTGCGTGTACACTGCAGTGGTTTTGGAACGGTGTGAGGGCCCTGTAAGTCACCCACCGCTTTCTGCCTGTGTCCTCGGCCCAGAAAAGACATCTGGCGCCCATTCCCATAGAAACGGGCGCGCGCCAACACGAACACATTAGGCGTTAGACCAAACGCTTTCTTTCAACCCTCGTCTAGCACGGAGCACATGACAACCCAAAATCTAAACCTTTTGGAGAGGTTCAACATTTGCACTTCATTTCTTATTTCTTCTCACCAGAAAAAAATAAATCTCTTCCTAGACGCCAGTTCAACTCTCTGGAGCGAAATGGATCCTTATTGAATTCCGAAATAGACATCACATGACCATGTTGCACAGCCACTCTCAAATCCGCTGTGGTAGGGATAAAGGAAACAGTTCATTTTTACAGCCCACAGACTAGAGGTGACTTAGTGAGTGGCATATTGTCACTACTCCCCAACTGACCCGTATAACGACTCTCATTGAAACAACATCCCTTCCATACACAGTATCACGGAGTGGCTGCCCAATATAAATAAATATAACAGTATTATACTCCATATCTCTCTGGGTTGCCATATATACATTGAATCTACATTGCCTAATATTACAGTTTATTACAGTAGATGAAAAGAATAACATCTCATCAAGTATTTTCCTAATACTCCCACAGGCAGGTTCCTGTTCCTGGGTTATTTGTTTGTCATTCTCCTTACCTTGCAGAAGTTGTAGTGTTAACATTTACATGTTGTAGGTCTTCCTGGGGAACAACATCCTCCCTATTCCCTACATAATGCACTACTTTGACCAGGCCCTAGTCAAAAGTAGTGCGTTATATAGGGAATAGTGGGCCATTTGAGATGCAAACTGATATTAATTAGCTCCCTCACCACAGAAAACTGGACCCAGTCCTTCCAGAACAGTTTGTGGTCCTTGACATAGCCATGTAGGGGGGACAGACTGTTTATAGAAAAGTATAATCCCTCATAAACCCTGGCTCCTCACATTCTGCTCATTGCCATCAAACACTTTCACTTTTTGTTGAGACCATGAACTTTTCTATTAGTTTATTATTTGAAAAGGCTAAATGGCTGTAGGAATACAAATGGTACCTGGAGAAAATTCACACCAGAAGGAATTTCAGACCAGGGCTGTTTTAGCTGTAGCCCTCATATTTGGGGCAGATTTTTAGTCCATGGTTCTGGTCAATAGACTTAATGGGTAATAGGGATGTTGGCATTTACACGACGTCTCAAATGTAGCACTGTAGGTAGATATAATGGACATTTACAGCCATAAGTCTGTACAGTCACAAGTCATAACCTTAACACAGTTTTAGATATTGTAATCTTCTTGGAGTCAATATTTCCATGAAAAGACAATGTGTAGATATGACCAGGGGCAAACACTAATCCTCTGGGCCTGTACTGGAGTTTTATTGCTGTCATAAAAGCATTTAGTTGAAACTGGTGCATCTGGCAGTCACAGTTCTTCAACAGAGATGCTGCTTCTCTTTGAGATCTAACTCAAGTAGAGTGACTCATTTTTGATAAACATCTGCATCATAAAAGAGTGGCCTTGCTCCCCTCTCCTCAGTAATGATACTTTGAATATCAGTAATGCAACCAAGCCATTTGTCTGAGGAATATGAGGGAGAAGATCAAAATCATATTGTACTGTAGTGTGATGTATTGGGTGCAGACTGGGTGAGCTCATTCACAGTTTCCATGTCGTACTATGTACTGATTAGTAATATCATTGTAATAATCTAATGTCCCTAATTGTTATTGTCTTCAGACCCATATTAGTATGGAGCAAGTTGGATTCTTGGTATTGATCTGAAGGCCAAACTACATTTTGTCCAAAGCAACATGGCCAAATGGCCACAGTAACATTCAAGCAATATGGCTAAAAGGCCAATGCACTGTTACAAGTTGACAGTCACAAAAGAAGACTGCAAAGAACGGTTGATAATAGTTTTTTATTTTGTAGGCCTCTGTGTGTCTTTCAACATGTTCTTTCTATCTAAGAGGTGGGTTTGATTAAAACAAAAGAAAAGTACACAGTGTAAGAACAGAGCCCCACATTTCACTGTCTGTTCTCTGTAGAGGAACTAAGATAAATTCCCCTCGGGAAACAAAAGAGCTTATAGCATTACGAGAACCCTTGGTGATTTTTCCAACTCAATCCAGGCTAAAAAGGTTTAGTTAGATTGAGAAGTCAATAACATTACTTAAATGATGTTTGTTAAATGGGGATTGCGTTGCAGCAGACCAATGCAAACCACTGTGTCCTTCTCCCTCCAACCTCCACGACCCCAAATCTCTTACAGAACCATAATGACACAACATTTCCAAAACACTGTTCTCGCCAAAACCATTATCAATATCTGTCAACTTCTTTGTTTATTTATTTATTTTTTATTTATTTTTTTACCCCCTTTTCTCCCCAATTTTCGTGGTATCCAATCGCTAGTAATTACTATCTTGTCTCATCGCTACGGACTCGGGAGAGACGAAGGTCGAAAGCCATGCGTCCTCCGAAGCACAACCCAACCAAGCCGCACTGCTTCTTAACACAGCGCGCCTCCAACCCGGAAGCCAGCCGCACCAATGTGTCGGAGGAAACACCGTGCACCTGGCCCCCCTTGGTTAGCACGCACTGCGCCCGGCCCGCCACAGGAGTCGCTGGAGCGCGATGAGACAAGGATATCCCTACCGGCCAAACCCTCCCTAACCTGGACGACGCTGGGCAAATTGTGCGTCGCCCCACGGACCTCCCGTTCACGGCCGGCTGCGACAGAGCATGGGCGCGAACCCAGAGACTCTGGTGGCGCAGCTGGCGTTGCGATGCAGTGCCCTAGACCACTGCGCCACCCGGGAGGCCCCCACTTCTTTGTTTATTTATTTGTTTATTTGTTCGCTAGTTGTTGCTCGGATGAATTTACAGTGCGGAGTGTTTTTCCGGGGTTGTTTTGTGGTGTGGAGAGAGGTTGCTGCCTGGTTTAACTTCTCTGAGCTACGGATCCCTTGCAAAATTGCAGGGCGCAAAATATTACTACAAATATTTATAATCATGCAATCACAAGTGAAATATACCAAAACACAGCTTAGCTTGTTGTTAATCCACCTATCGTGTCAGATTTTGAAAATATGCTTTACAGCTAAATAAATCCAAGCTTTTGTGAGTGTATCAATCAATGCTAGAACAGCTAGCCCCAAATTAGCATGGTCACGAAAGTCAGAAAAGCAATAGAATTAATCGCTTACCTTTGAGAATCTTCGGATGTTTACACTCACGAGACTCCCAGTTACACAATAAATGTTATTTTTGTTCGATAAATATTACTTTTGTAACAAAAAAACGCCATTTGGGTTGCGCGTTATCTTCAGAAAACCAAAGCCTCGTTCCGTTCGACGAAAATTCCAAAAAGTATCCGTAATGGTCGTAGAAACATGTCAAATGTATTTTATAATCAATCATCAGGTTGTTTTTAACAAACATAATCGATAATATTTCAACCGGACCGTAACCTATTCAATAAGAGAGAAAAAGAAAATGGAGAGCTACCCTCTCGCGCGCAGGAACTAATTAGAGGACACCTGACTAGTTTCGAAAAATCTCGCTCATTTTTCAAAATAAAAGCCTGAAACTATGTCTAAAGCCTGGTCACAGCCTGAGAAAGCCATTGGAAAATGAATCTGGTTGATACCCCTTTAAATGGAAGAAAGACGGTCCAGGAAACACAGATTTAAAAAATAAAAAATCACGTCCGGGTTAGATTTTCTCAGGTTTTCGCCTGCAGAATCAGTTTTGTTATACTCACAGACAATATTTTGACAGTTTTGGAAACTTTGGAGTGTTTTCTATCCTAATCTGTAAATTATATGCATATTCTACGATCTGGACCTGAGAAATAGTCCGTTTACCTTGGGAACGTTATTTAAAAAAGAAAAGAAAATCTGACCCCTAGCGTTTAACTCAGTATTTAATCCCCCAGAAGTCCCTGCGGAATTCTCTTAACGACAATCCCAATGTGGAGCACCGCCGAGCTCGGTGCCGAGCCGACAACTCTCTACTCCTCCTCCGCCTTGCTCCTCCGCTCGCTGCTAGGAAAAGCTGCCTGCCTGTCTCTCTCTCTGTTGCCAGCCAAAGCTGTTGTTTTACAAGTGGAAACCCCAATGCAATTAAGCCCCACTGGTTTGGTTTGGCTGAGCAAGATGGCAGAAGCTCTCTCCTGGCATTCTCCCCTCCGCTTGTGGCTTTCCACGATTAAACAAGAAAACAAACAAACAAAAACTTACACAAACCAGAGGTCTGAAATCTGAAACCCCATATAACAGCAGGGAGACATGGGTGAAAGTTCGTCTGTCTGTCCGTCCTTCCGTCCTTCAGTCACTGGTTCCTCAGACCCAGCTATAACAGGTAAACAGCAGTGTTAGTGGCCGACCTTGGAAACACGTGTGAAGGTGCAGGGAGCAGCAGTAGTGATGAAAGCTTGGCACGTGCAGCAGCTGTGCGGTTGTAGGCACTGTTAGTCTCTTTGATCTTCTGTACTCAGGTGTGACAGTGCTTTGGCAGCTTGCGGTTGGTTCTGGCTTCAACTAGGGCCTCTCCTGGACAGGCCCATATGCTCACAGTGAGAGCGTGAGAAAGGGCACCTGCCATAGGCAAAAAGACGCTGAACAAAGTACCAAAATTATTCCTCAAAGACTTTGAGGTAACTTTCCCATTACCACCTCTGGATATTTTATTTTCTGACTGATTTTAGATGACTATAGACTAGAGGCTATTATAATCATACTACTATTAAGGGCTACAGGCCCTTGTGAAAGTCATAACCGTCAGAGTTGTATATTCTGACCCTTCGATTGCCAATGACCAGTTAAGCTTCAAAGAACCGTAATATACCATAGTCTAAAACACATAGAGCCATCACCAACTCTGTCAGCAAATGCACAGATCGTCTGGAGAACCCTCCTTATGGTTTTTCAATAAATCAGTCCAAGCATGGATTTATGAAAATGACTGCCTGAGTGAACCCGGAGGTCAAACACAAATTAATTTGGTCTTGGCAATAAATCTGAACCATTTCTATAATTGTTGTTGAATGTGCCTTTACAGTTGTAGAATAATACCGCAAGAATACAAGCTTATTCTGGTGATACATTAAAGGAAACCAAATATCATTTTTATGGCGCTGTCTGCTGGACACACCTATTTTTAATAAAAACGTACGTTTGATTTCGTCGCATAAACCTACGTCTGCAAAATAGGAAATTAGCCTATTACCTCAATGGTTAATGAGTTGCATATTTTTCAGGAATCTGAAACAGTGTTTAACCATTTTCTCACATTTTGGCGTCATGTGGTCATGCTCTGTGTTGTATTATTTCTTATGGCCTAATTAAGACATTAGCCGTTATAGAAATTCCTCCAACACTCCCAGTGGATTCAAGCCCTTGTCTTTTGTGCTGTTCCAACTCCCCGGTCGGTGCATCTGCGCTCACTGCTCAGGCCCCAAGGGTTTGTTCCATTACATTACAGATCGCTTTCTTTCTGAGATCCTTGGAAGAGAGACAGGAGCGAGTGACCTTTGTGAACTGTTTACCCCCATCAGCTTCCAATACAGACAGCTAGCTTGCATGTCAGACAGCGCTTGACCCAGAGTCCATATCACCTTGATAACAGGTTGAGTTCTTTCAGTAAATCGTTTTTTTTAGATCACCGTATTTTATTTGAAAATGTTCATATCAGACAGGTTAAGGGAAAAAACACAACTGACCCTCTACCATCCCGTCTCTTTACAGTGAAACCTCAGCGATGTATACACCGGTATAGCTTTATCACTAGCTTTCTCTCATCACTTCCTCTCTTCTCTAGCCTCTTCCTGACTAGAGTTGGTTCAGTCTCTAATTTGCTGTATGACTTTACAAAGGTGTATATTTCATTAGTATCTCTGCAGCGCTCGTTCTCCCGGAGTGGATAATGAGAACCATATAATGAGAACCACTGTAAAGAGCCTCCTCTCCTCGGCAGAGCTCAGAGCCCAGAAAGAAACATTCTAGTGTCAGCCAATGTCGCTGCTTAAAGGCATATAAATGTAATTTATCAGCGTGTTTATGTTGCCGTTTTAGTAGGACATTTTTATGCCTCACTGGAGCAGGGATGCTGTGTCAGTGCATAATGACAATGTCACTTCTAATAACACACAGATCTGGTATTGGTACGGCGTCATTCTCGTAAACTAAACTCAACGCCATCTGAGGACTGTGATAACTTTATGGTTGGATTTTACTTTCTTAAGCATCACTTCTTGACTTTAACAAACTACTGCAATGACAGATTGAAGGATGTTGATCGTGGACATTTTCTGCTTGACCGTTGTGTTCAGTGTATCTGTGTATCTGCTCTATCTGATGCCTTATTTCCAAGCTAGGTATGAGAACATCTGTATCCATGATTGTAGCACTTCCTTGCCATACTTGCTATGTGCCAGACCACAATTCACACAAGATGAGCTCAGATGCACCAACTGTCATGTGGAATGTACTTGGTGAGGTAGATAGGGAGTGGTCCCTCTACATCATCTGTCTCTCATGTCATTTTTAGGCCTGGTTTGAGATGTGCTCTATAAATTCAATGTAGTTTAATTGATTGTGATGCTGATTATGTGGAAATACTACTTGTATGTTTGTGTGAGTGTTTCTTGTTGTGTGTGTGTGCACATGCGTGTGCCTGCACGTGTGTATGTGTTTGGGTACATGTACAGATGTGATAAGCGGTGGGAGATCATCAACATTATCTCGTAAATCAATCTGGGAACTGTCACCTCTCACATTCCTGCATCTCTCCTCTCCAACATGGCCGTGTATTCTGTTGTTGTTTGCAGTTTTCAGCGTTTATTGCTCCAGCTTTTAACAATGTGTTTCTGTGAGGGTTTGGAACTCTCTCCCTCCCACATAATGACCGTGTGAGGAGAGAGTCTTGTTTTTATGGCAACTTTAAAACATGTTGGCTGTGCTTCTTCCATATCTTACCCTCCCAGAAAGAAACACATGGAATGCTTTGATACAATGTGGCTCAACATAACAGCTGCTATCACCAAGTTATTGTCAGACTTTATTCTTGTGTCTTTTAACCCAAAACCAAACCCCGGTAAATTTCTGATTTCCAAAGTTTTCCTCGTTAATGTGATGTCCCCCGTTTAGCTAGTAGGCCAAAAGAGCCCCCGTCAATGATGACACAGACTGACAGCTATGAAGAGTTAGCTAGGTGGAGCCTCCTGTAACCCTACTTGTATGTTGGGTTACAATTTGTCAAATGAGAATAGAATAATTCATGTGGCCATAGTGAGCTAGATTGATGACGTTGCTATTTGCTAATATTGACCAAAATATCTGAGACACAGCAGAGAGCCTCCATCTACTGTAGGGTTGGGTCAGGTTCAGGTTAGCAGTCCACCCATTGGCTAGCAGACCTGGGTTCAAGTACTATTTTAAATATTTTCAAATACTTTATCTGTGCTTGATTGACCTTGCCTGGCTACATTTATTAATAGAATAGACCATAAACTGTAAACCCGCCCATCTGGCACTCCAGGCAAGCTAGAGCAAACGTTGACAGTATTTGAATGATTTCACATATTATTTGAACCCAACTCTGTTGGCTAGTCACCGTGGAAGAGCTAATATGATAAGAGGGCTAATTTGAATCTTCTCTCTCTTCTCGACTCCCATCAGGTTTTTCATGCCAGGTTAAACATGAAGTATGCATTTCTCTTCTCTGTTGTCATCCCTGGTGTTAGGTGTCTTTCACATGGATGATTATAACAATATCAAAAACAGATTGCTCTAGCAATTATCACTTGCCTCTCCCAGTATCTGAAAAGCACCAGAGGCCCACTAAAGAAAGGGGAAGGTGTGCTGTTTTAGGCAAAGACTCAAGACTTTAAACCGCTAACAATCATCCGGACAGATCATGAAGGGGTGGTGTGGGGATAACATTTTGACTTCAGTCTTCTGTAGGTTTAGGATTTTCTTATTGAGGATTATTGTGTAATACAGATACAGCAGGGTCGGTTGTTTGATTCATCCCATATCTTAATATTTTTGTATTTTTCAAGAATATTTGCACAATGTTGTCAATGGAAATGAGTAAAAGAAAAAACATGAATTTCAACCTCATAAACATATTGTTACACCACCACTAGATTTGCATGTTGTCCAGTAATGACAATATCAGACAATACCACTTCAGAAGCCTAGCTAGGCTTGAGGTCGGAGCTCGACCACTGTCAGACAGATGTCCACTGTGAATAAGAATTGGCTCGACTCACAGGATGTGTCCCAAATAGCACCCTATTCCATATGCAGTGCACTACTTTTGACCAGGATCCATAGGGCACTATACAGAGAATAGGGTGCCATTTGGGACACAACTTCAGAGAGTCCAGCAGCCATTTGTTTGTGTCATCAAGTTCCTCTCAAACCACCAACCAGCAGCTCATAGCCAAGTCCTCTCCAGTCCTCTCCAGTGACCAAGACAGCATGACCTCAAGTGGATGACATATTTCTAATGGCAGACATTCACAGAGGAACAATGTTTTCGTACAAGGGTGTAACTTCTAACCAGAGACCTACCATTCCCCTAGGACTCCCTCTAAACCATCAATCATCGTGTTTATGAAGCTAACCTTTACTCTGACATCAGCTTGATCAATACTGACTGTAATAATACATTGCTATTATAATCTTTTGTTCAGCTTGATTTTTACAAAGTTCTGCCACGTTGGCTATGAACTTTATTGCAAGACGGCGTAGCAGTGTAGACGTCTTTGTCCTGTCGTGTCCCGTGTCCCTTGTATATATCTTTTTACATCTTTTTCTTCGCATATCTTTTAAAAATACTTTCTTAAACCTAAACTTCTAAATACTCTCCTGCAACCCGCCTCACCCAATGTGGCGTGGATCTGCTTTTTTCTAAAGTATTTCTATTTACTTCTGATCTGGAATCCATCTACTGAAGATAGCCAGCTAACTGCCTACCAGCTATCAGTTAGCAAACCATTGCTAGCGGTCATCAGCTAACCTTTAGCTCGGAAAGCTCTCGCTAGTTCGAACAACGTGACTAAAACCAGAGCATAACGGACCTATTTCTCTCCATATCCCCGGATTCCTACCGCAAACTCTGAACATTTTCATCTGGATCTTCGCAACTAGCTAACCACAATCCCGGGTGACCACTCCTGGCTAGCGTTTCCATCCCGGAGCAGGCACCAATTAGCCTGAAGCTAATTGGCTAGGGTTCCTGTGCTACCACTGAAGCCCACTCCTGGGCTACAAGACCCGGACCCATTTACTGCCGGTACGGAGCACGGAACCCCGCCTATCCTCTACAACTGGAATACCGACATAATCTGCCCGGGGACTCCAACAGGCCCCTCAGACGTGACGCCCGCTGAAGGCCCATTCTGCTAACCTACTAGGCCTGTTAGCTACCTAGAGCTACCTGGAACCCTACTAATTCCACGACTGGTCTATCGACGTCACCGCACGAAGAGGCAAAAACAGACTTCCCCCCCATCGCGACGCTCCCAAAGGCTAACTTGCCTGCCCCGGTCTGCTAACTGCTAGCTTATCTTGCAGCTAGCGCAGCTAGGAAGCTAGCACCAGTTAGCAAACACAATTCTACAATTCACAACCTCTCTTTCGCCATCGCTATCCGGCTTGGATTCTCTGTCGACACGACCACGTCTGGTTTGCAGACGTGCCCTCAACCGGTGCCCTCAACCGGCCTCCGTCTGAGCAGACCCCCTCCGTCTGAGCAGACCACCCCCCCGGGCTACTAACTTTAAACGCGTGCTAGCTTAGTGGAGGCCTCACTACTCCATCTACGGCTGCCCCCTGGACACTATGATCACTTGGCTACATAGCTGATGCCTGCTTGACTGTCCATTAATTCACGGTACTCCATTCTGTTTATTTGTGTTTTATCTGTCGGCTCTGTGCCTTAACTCAGGATCTGTGTGTAGTTAATCCGACCCTCTCTGCCCAGTCGTCGCCATTTTTACCTTCTGTTGCTGTGTTAGCTGACTAGCTGCTGTTATTTCACCTGCTGTTTTAGCTAGCTCTCCCAATCATGACCTGCAATCACTTTATGCCTTATTGTATGTCTCTCTCTAATATCAATATGCCTTACATACTGTTGTTCAGGCTAGTTATCATTGTTTTGGTTTGCAATGGACCCCGTAGTTCCACTCTCCGTACCTCTGATACCTCCTTTGTCCCACCCCCCACACATGCGGTGACCTCACCCATTGAGACCAGCATGTCCAGAGATACAACCTCTCTTATCATCACCCAGTGCCTGGGCTTGCCTCCGCTGTACCCGTGCCCCACCATACCCTGGTCTGCACATTATGCCCAGAATCTATTCTACCACGCCCATAAATCTGCTCCTTTTATTCCTTGTCCCCAACGCTCTAGGCGACCAGTTTTGATAGCCTTTAGCCGCACCCTCATTCTACTACTCCTCTGTTCCTCGGGTGATGTGGAGGTAAACCCAGGCCCTGCATGTCCCCAGTCACCCTCATTTGTTGACTTCTGTGATCGAAAAAGCCTTGGCCTCATGCATGTCAACATCAGAAGCCTCCTCCCCAAGTTTGCCTTACTCACCGCTTTAGCACACTCTGCCAACCCTGATGTCCTTGCCGTGTCTGAATCCTGGCTTAGGAAGGCCACCAAAAACTCTGAGATTTCCATACCCAACTATAACACTTTCCGTCAAGATAGAACTGCCAAAGGGGGAGGAGTTGCAATCTACTGCAGAGATAGCCTGCAAAGTTCTGTCATACTTTCCAAGTCTATGCACAAACAGTTCGAACTTCTAATTTTAAAAATTAATCTCTCCAGAAATAAGTCTCTCACTGTTGCCGCCTGCTACCGACCCCCCTCAGCTCCCAGCTGTGCCCTGGACACCATCTGTGAATTGATCGCTCCCCATCTAGCTTCAGAGTTTGTTCTGTTAGGTGACCTAAACTGGGATATGCTTAACACCCCGGCAGTCCTACAATCTAAGCTTGATGCCCTCAATCTCACACAAATCATCAAGGAACCCACCAGGTACAACCCTAAATCTGTAAACATGGGCACCCTAATAGACATTATCCTGACCAACTTGCCCTCCAAATACACCTCTGCTGTCTTCAATCAAGATCTCAGCGATCACTGCCTCATTGCCTGTATCCGCCACGGGTCAGCGATCAAACGACCTCCACTCATCACTGTCAAACGCTCCCTGAAACACTTCTGCGAGCAGGCCTTTCTAATCGACCTGGCCCGGGTACCCTGGAAGGATATTGACCTCATCCCGTCAGTCGAGGATGCCTGGTCATTCTTTAAAAGTTACTTCCTCACCATATTAGACAAGCATGCTCCGTTCAAAAAATGCAGAACCAAGAACAGATATAGCCCTTGGTTCACTCCAGACCTGACTGCCCTCGACCAGCACAAAAACATCCTGTGGCGAACTGCAATAGCATCGAAGAGCCCCCGTGATATGCAACTGTTCAGGGAAGTCAGGAACCAATACACGCAGTCAGTCAGGAAAGCAAAGGCCAGCTTTTTCAAGCAGAAATTTGCATCCTGTAGCTCTAACTCCAAAAAGTTCTGGGATACTGTAAAGTCCATGGAAAACAAGAGCACCTCCTCCCAGCTGCCCACTGCACTGAGGCTAGATAACACGGTCACCACTGATAAGTCCGTGATAATCGAAAACTTCAACAAACATTTCTCAATGGCTGGCCATGCCTTCCACCTGGCAACTCCAACCTTGGCCAAGAGCCCCGCCCCCCCGCTGCTACTCGCCCAAGCCTCCCCAGCTTCTCCTTTACCCATATCCAGATAGCAGATGTTCTGAAAGAGCTGGAAAACCTGGACCCATACAAATCAGCTGGGCTTGACAATCTGGGCCCCCTATTTCTGAAACTGTCCGCTGCCATTGTCGCACCCCCTATTACCAGCCTGTTCAACCTCTCCTTCGTATCATCTGAGATCCCCAAGGATTGGAAAGCTGCCGCTGTCATCCCCCTCTTCAAAAGGGGAGACACCCTGGACCCAAACTGTTACAGACCTATATCCATCCTGCCCTGCCTAGCTAAGGTCTTCGAAAGCCAAGTCAACAAACAGATCACTGACCATCTCGAATCCCACCGTACCTTCTCCGCTGTGCAATCCGGTTTCCGAGCCGGTCACGGGTGCACCTCAGCCACGCTCAAGGTACTAAACGATATCATAACCGCCATCGATAAAAGACATTACTGTGCAGCCGTCTTCATCGACCTGGCCAAGGCTTTCGACTCTGTCAATCACCATATTCTTATCGGCAGACTCAATAGCCTCGGTTTTTCTAATGACTGCCTTGCCTGGTTCACCAACTACTTTGCAGACAGAGTTCAGTGTGTCAAATCGGAGGGCATGTTGTCCGGTCCTCTGGCAGTCTCTATGGGGGTACCACAGGGTTCAATTCTCGGGCCGACTCTTTTCTCTGTATACATCAATGATGTTGCTCTTGCTGCGGGCGATTCCCTGATCCACCTCTATGCAGACGACACCATTCTGTATACTTCCGGCCCTTCCCTGGACACTGTGCTATCTAACCTCCAAACGAGCTTCAATGCCATACAACACTCCTTCCATGGCCTCCAACTGCTCTTAAACGCTAGTAAAACCAAATGCATGCTTTTCAACCGTTCGCTGCCTGCACCCGCACGCCCGACTAGCATCACCACCCTGGACGGTTCCGACCTAGAATATGTGGACATCTATAAGTACCTAGGTGTCTCTATGGGGGTCTCTATGGGGGTACCACAGGGTTCAATTCTCGGGCCGACTCTTTTCTCTGTATACATCAATGATGTTGCTCTTGCTGCGGGCGATTCCCTGATCCACCTCTATGCAGACGACACCATTCTGTATACTTCCGGCCCTTCCCTGGACACTGTGCTATCTAACCTCCAAACGAGCTTCAATGCCATACAACACTCCTTCCATGGCCTCCAACTGCTCTTAAACGCTAGTAAAACCAAATGCATGCTTTTCAACCGTTCGCTGCCTGCACCCGCACGCCCGACTAGCATCACCACCCTGGACGGTTCCGACCTAGAATATGTGGACATCTATAAGTACCTAGGTGTCTGGCTAGACTGCAAACTCTCCTTCCAGACTCATATCAAACATCTCCAATCCAAAATCAAATCTAGAGTCGGCTTTCTATTCCGGAACAAAGCCTCCTTCACTCACGCCGCCATACTTACCCTAGTAAAACTGACTATCCTACCGATCCTCGACTTCGGCGATGTCATCTACAAAATAGCTTCCAATACTCTACTCAGCAAACTGGATTCAGTTTATCACAGTGCCATCCGTTTTGTTACTAAAGCACCTTATACGACCCACCACTGCGACCTGTATGCCCTAGTCGGCTAGCCCTCGCTACATGTTCGTCGTCAGACCCACTGGCTCCAGGTCATCTACAAGGCTATGCTAGGTAAAGTGCCGCCTTATCTCAGTTCACTGGTCACGATGGCTACACCCACCCGTAGCACGCGCTCCAGCAGGTGTATCTCACTGATCATCCCTAAAGCCAAAACCTCATTTGGACGCCTTTCCTTCCAGTTCTCTGCTGCCTGCGACTGGAACGAATTGCAAAAATCTCTGAAGTTGGAGACTTTTATCTCCCTCAACAACTTTAAAAATCTGCTATCCGAGCAGCTAACCGATCGCTGCAGCTGTACATAGTCCATCTGTAAACTACCCACCCAATTTACCTACCTCACCCCCATACTGCTTTTATTTATTTTACTTTTCTGCACTTTTGCACACCAGTATCTCTTCTTGCACATGATCATCTGATGATTTATCACTCCAGTGTTAATCTGCTAAATTGTAATTATTCGATTTATTGCCTACCTCATGCCTTTTGCACACATTGTATATAGATTCTCTTTTTTCTACCATGTTATTGACTTGTCTATTGTTTACTCCATGTGTAACTCTGTGTTGTTGTCTGTTCACACTGCTATGCTTTATCTTGGCCAGGTCGCAGTTGCAAATGAGAACTTGCTCTCAACTAGCCTACCTGGTTAAATAAAGGTGAAATAAATAAAAAATAAAAAAAATTGCCTGACCCCTGATATTAGAAATCCCCTGCCTCCATAACTTTCCCATGGTAAATTGTTACTGTCCGTTTCTGAAATCGACTGTTTAGCTCAGGACAACAATCGCCAGAGCTTACATTGCCCAGCCTCATACAAGCTGTCTGCTTTCAAGCTCAGCTGTAACACACATCTCTCATGTGCCTGCCTGCAGCGGTGTTCACAGGCAGCAGCTAATGGATCAAGAAATAAAGAAGACAGGAAATAGCAGACTGGTTCAGGATTCTTCCTCTGATGGTGAAGATGCTCTGGCAACAACTGAGCTGGATAAATCAATACTCTCCATCTGCCAACACTGGCCCATTCACATTGGGCTGCCCCATGCCAGGTGGGTTACAGCAGTGGTTTGGGGTGGATGAACCAACAAATGTTTTAAGAGCATATTGCTTCAGACAACATAAAACGTGAAGCTATTTTGGGGTTAAGTGGAAGCACAACTTCTTGTTTATATCGACTTGTTTGTGCTTGTGCCTGAATGTAGACAGATACATTAATAAAGTATAATGAGCCCCATTGCGTGCATTACCTTGCCCAGAAAGCTCAACACACTATAAATAATGTATAACAGTAGTGGAAGTTCTGCTAAGCCTACCTGTGTACTCACATTCACAGAGAGCTGTGATAATACATGCAGTCGTAACAATGTGTTCTGTTGGAGATGAATCTTAACAAAGTGCTAAGAATTCATCAGTCCCTGGAGAAACGTCTCTCCACAACGAGAGAGAGAAAGAGAGGTAACACAGAGGACAGAATGTTCTAGAGATTGTACTATTTGTCTAAATAGTGTATTTTTATCACTGCATTTTCATGTAGTTAAGTATTTCTTAGAATCCTTAATCTCTTTGTTGCACTTCTAAGAAAGATGCAAAACAGTTCCTTATGTTGCCTTTTGTACCTCTTGATACCAGTTGATGTTTACCATAGTAATACATGAATATACAGCAGATAGTACTAAAAGCACACTTGTATCCCTAGAAAGCATACAGATAGGTGTCTATTCTGCGTTGTGTTAGTGTTGTTTTTAGTGGTATTCATATGGGCTTTTAAACCCTAACTCCCACTGTTGCTACTTTAGATAAGAGAGTCTGAATACTGACACCGTCTGGGATTCCATGTGTTGTACCTTGTCACCTTTTGAACATATGGGTTGAGGCCTGCTGCTGTGGAGATTGATTGACCAACCAGGTGGAATGTTGATAAATGAGGACATAAAGCCCTGGGATAAAGGACAAGGGAACATTATTACCAAAGTAAAGGATATGTTCAAATTTGGTCAATGTTTTGAGATCAAAGACACCTGTGTTCTCTCCCTTCTAAACCAGTGTCATGTTCATGTAACATGGCTTCCATATTCAGGTCATTTGCTCTCTGTAACTTGAGCTGTAATGGTGGCCACCCCGCTGCTATGTACAGATACCTGTGGAGATGGTCTGGGGTTCACGGTTCTCATTGCACTTCTCAGTGTTGACCTATGATGACCAGAATAAATATCAGATGTGCCAGCCAGGTGAGTTCATTGCTAGCTTAGCCAGTCTGGGTTGATTTCTCAACTCCTCCTCTGGCACTTGTAGCTGTGTGGACATTCTCTGATGTATTTATTCATAATTCAGTGGATTTCAGTCATCATCTTTAGTCTCCATATTCTAACCTATCAAGACTGACGTCTCAGTTAGTTTCTGTTGGAGGATGTCTAGGTGATTCTGATGGCTTCTCTCTGATGAGCGATCAGCACACAGCTTCATAATGTATTTGATGTGTGTGTGTATAGCGGCTCCATGCTAGCCAATGACCAATCACCTGTAATAATAAAGGAATGTGCTGCAGGCGTGACGGCGGCGTGGGGAGAGATGCAGCGGCAGCGGGCACGGCCACTCGCTGGACTAATTAACCAGGCGTATAGACAGGGCTCGGTGCCGCAACCCAAGACAATTCCAATCTGAAGAGCTGTAATTGAAGTGACAAGTTAATTACAGCCTGATTATTATCATGCTTTCATTGTAGCCCCCCTTCTCCCCCTTTCGCCCTCTTTTCCCACTCTCTCATATCTCTCTGGATCTCCCCCTCGTTTACCCACTCTTCCGTTTTTACTTTTTCCCACAGTCTCTCTCTCTCATTCCCCATTCTCTCTATCCCTCACTCTCTTTCCATTTCTCTTTGTATCTCTCTCTCTCTCTTCTACCACTCTCTCTCCCTCTCCCCCTCTCTCTCTGGATCTCTCTTTCCCTTTCTCTTTGTATCTTTCTTTCCCTTTCTCTTTGTATCTCTCTATCTCTTCTACCACTCTCTCTCTCTTCCTGTGATGAGTTAATTGAAGATGATCACCCAATAGGTTCTGAGTCTGCGTATGTGCACCCCCCCTCACCTTTTCACCGATGTTGGATGTATAATTAAACTGAGATAAGTTCACTTTGTCTCATTTCCATTTCCAACATTTATGAGCTGTACTTTTTAGAGTCGAAACATCCTTGCCCCCCCATCCCCTGCACCCCCACCCTCCGACCCACCCAATCCCACCCAACCCCTCTCTCCCCCAGTCTCTGTAATTAGTGTAAGCATATTTCTTTAAACAAGCTACATAAAGTTTAGTGGCGGGATTAAATCGCATCATTACCATAAAATGGCTGTGCGATTTGCCCCTATCTCTCTGCTTTTCCGCCACATCAAAGCTGGATGGAGCTCTGGTGTAATTGGGCCATGCCGCCTTGTCAAGATGATTCAGGCTGATGGCTGCTCCTCTCCTCTCCCTGCTCTCCCTGAAAACCTCCTGGGCATGATAATTAATGGAGAAAAAAAGTCAAGTTAACGTGAAGAAGAAAAGAGAAGGGAAAAAAACGTTGGACAGCTTTGCATGAATATTTTACATATTCAAGTTATCTAGAGTTAACATTAGTAATTTGATGTATAATGCATTGATTAAGAAAGCGCTCCCCTAGTTCCTGTTTCACAATGTCAAAAATTGACATTTGTTTTGTCCTGGAGCTAGCTAGGCTTTTCTTTTCTCCTCCATCCAGATGTGTGTTTTATTCTGTTTATCACATTACCATACCTTGGCCTTAAGAGGGAGTCTTATGATGTATAGGCAAAGGTACAGTATATACGTTTGTGTTGGTTCAGTGCATTCTTTTTAAATTCATGTCATTGTTGACGATGTTCTTAACTAGGACAGGTGTCAGTCAATGTGTTCAGATGTAGTGAATGGTGAAGCCTCTTTCCCTGTAGAACTCCTATAACAAACACTGTCTAATGTTCCTGTAATCAGATAATTTCCCCCCATTGTCTCAAGAGACCTGGACCAGGGGCATAATCATAACCTCATCTTCATAGCGGAAATCACTTACTTTCCTTGATGAGTATTATGACACTAGGATTACAAAGAAACATCCATTTTCATTTGTTGGTTATTGTTCTATGACACACTTTAGTAATGAATAAGGCAATAATACTTGAAGCGCAGACAGATGCCAAGTGTCTTGCATCCTTCACAATGGATATCGTTGAGTGAAGTTTGCCTGGGTCACCGATGATTTGTTGCAAATGAGTCCCATATGTTTTATCTCTGTGTTTACATATGAATGAATCATAATGACAGAGAACACATAAGGGAAGGTTGGGGGGCGGGTGGAGTGGGTGATGGGCTGAATATCGATGAATCCTCTGTATTGGTGGAGCGAGAGAGCGGGCGGAGAGAAAGAAAGGAACATGCCATTCATCTGTCCATCATCTGTTCATCCAGCGGAGGAGAGGAGACAATGGCGGTGACAGGGGGTGACAGAGGCTGTCTCCCAAATGGAACCCTATTTCGTACATAGTGCACTATGTTTGACCAGAGCTCTATGGGTCCTGGTCAAAAGTAGTGCACTATATAAGGAATAGGGTATAATTTGGGACACACCCAGAGAGACAGCTGGCCGTCCCACATGTGATTCGCCCGCCGCTCCGGGCGGTGACACCTCACTAAAGGAGTGCTTGACTAATCAAAACAACAAGCCAGACGCCCTCCCTGCACCGCGCTGGTAGAGAGGGGGGACGACGTGCCAGCAAGACGCCAGCGAGTGGCACGTCAGACAATACCTTCTCCGTCACCACCCCCCTCTCCTCCAATCGCTCCTCTACCCCTTACCCGCCAATGTAGGGCACTGGGGGTTGTCAGCTAAACCAAGTAACCTTTCCTCCTTTTCATTTCTTTCTCCCCACATTTGAATATGAAAAGCCTTCTTTTCTTACACAGTCAAAGGACCATCACTTTAATGACATTTGGCAGTCATTTGATTTATTAGGTTTTTAGAAGGAAGAGAAATCCACTAAATATTTCATATGCCATGCTAATCCTTGTAATATTGCCGGCTGAAGCCATGTACCTGCATGGCAGTGGAGTGTGGCGCATGGATTTCTACCTCTGTCAGATGACTCTGAATAATACAACAGCCTTATTGAAATATTTAGACTTTGATTCCCATTAAATTTATCTTTAAAACATGAGATTTACGTGCATGTACAGTTTCCAGAAGAAAGGAATAGGGAGATAGTGTAGACAGCAATCACAACACACTCACACATGGAGCCTAGCGCCAGTCTGAGTACCTGTGTTTTCCTCTGCGCTCCTCTCTAAAGTGGGTGTGGGTAGAAAACATTGGGGATTCTTTAAAACAAAGGGCATGCTAGCTACCCAGGCAGAACGAATGCCTCACAAGGAGCAGCTAGTTTGCATGATTGCATGTGTTGTGTTTTTATGCGATGTGGAGGCAAAAGTACAAGCGATGAAAGACATGTATAAAACATTGTGACACAAGTGGCTTAAGAAATCAAAAGAAATGGGAATCTAGTTTCAGCAGTTTTATTATTTTCTTGACACGCCACTCAGCTCAACACTGACATTTACGGCCATGTTTGGCATCCAACAGCTAGACACCCTTCTAACACCATACTGAGCACGCCTGACTTTTTCCTTTTTCCTTCAAAAGTCTGTACTGTCAATACCTGTATGATTGTACTGTAAAAAAAAATGTATAATGTTCTCATGTTCCTTGACTGCATCCATTCTATTCACAAACTGGAAATCTATAATTATAACGCTTGTTATTGATGAGAGACAGTGCTCTGTACTCAGGCCTATGGCCACTCCACAGGGCCTACAGAAGGCCTATGTTCAGGCTCTGTGGGCGTGTGTAAGCCTGTGTGTGCCACATGGTGTCTAGCTACTTGCACTCTCAGGTTATAGCTGGGGTAAATGTGTTTCTTCCCACAAGCCTCTTGGCAGCCATCTTGCCTTCTCTTTCATATCCATGCTTGACCCCACTGTGACATCATCCCTCTGGGTAGAGAGGCATCGTTGAGAGATAGGATGAAAGCATCCAGCCTGGGCCACCATGACAGCACACATAACAAAACCATATTTGAACTCTCTCTGCCTCGCTTTGTTTGGTACAGCTAAAGGCCAGGGGTGGTCCGAGCCGAGAGCTGCTGCTCATCATAATGTGGGTATCACACGTGGCCACAGTCTGAGTAATGCTGCTTCTACAATTGGACTATGTCAAAAACCACAACTATCCAAAGACTGAAACAACAACAGCATCAGTAAAACAGTAAACGGCAGGAGATCTTACATTTCGAGCTAACCAACCCAATCCAGCTAGTATGTACAGTCCCACATAATGCACCACCATAGTCTTTATGCAATACACCAATACACTAGAAACATGATACAGTAAATACCAGAGGCATTGTTAAACCTGTGATTGAGCGTGTCTTGACTGTACAGTTCTCTCCAGAGAGACACTATGATCTACCATTTCCTTCTCCTACTCTTTACTCTGAGAACAGTGGATATACTGTATCACAGTGGCACTTGTCATATCAGTGTGTATGATCACGAACGTATGCACTCAGAGTCTGGATCAAAAAGATCATGTACAGTGTGTGCTTAGGGATGCGTATGCTGTGCGTAGGAAACGGCAGAAACCCAGCAGAGTCTACACTGTAAAAATAAAAGGTTCCTGGAGTATCCTTTAGGGGTTCTTCAAATTGAAACTGTGGGGGAACCCCTATAAGTTCTTCCAATAGACCTTTAAACGGGTTCTTCAAAAAACACCTTTTAATGGATCCTCAAATAACCTTTTGAAGAACCTTTTGGGGTTAATTTTGTATCTACCCCCCATATTATTATTATTAATGTACATATTATTATTAATCATAATAATATGCATAACAATAACAACAATAACACAATATTTTAGTTCTCAGTGTTTATTATGATTTAAATGTCAAAGCAGAATAAAAATATATAAATATGAGGCAAACTCCCAGCAGAGCCCCAAGTCCAATGGGTTTATCCTCTGGCATGTTGATGTTAATGTGTTGATGTTCTCCGTATCCATAGCCAAAATGATTTTGCAGTGCATGGTGATCAAACAGGTTTCCTGTTATACTCAGAGGTGTAGGGAGGGTGAAGTCTGTGGATCCAAAAAATAGTCATTGTAAAGATGATTAACAAAATATGCACATGACAGTATTCATACCTTGGATTTTGTTTAGATTTTGTTCAGATACCTACAGACACAAAAGTGAGCAGTTCAGTCATCTGCACGCAATACAGCTAGCCTTCAACATTCTTCTAGCATACAGTACATATTCTTACCTCTTTGTTGATTGATATCCATTGAATTGTGTCCATTTTCTTATTCATCATAAAACAATATCAATTTAGATCATAAACCTTACCTTAAATTGAGGAGATCTTTACATTTTTCAGTTAAGTGCCTGCGCCTGCTCTCCTTTCAAATTCAAATCCAAATGTTTCAGTTGAGCTTTTAGGTTCCTAGAAGAACCCCCCAACAACTAAGGAGGTTCCTCAATGAACCTACTATGGGGTTCTTGGAAGAACCTTTTGGGGGAAATTTTCTGTGCCAACAACCCTAAGGTACTTCGAAGAATTTTGAGAATCTTAGAAGAACCCTTGTATAACCCCTATTTTTTTGAGTGTAGGTAAGAGAGCCCTATCAGCAGAGAGAGATGGGGGACGGGGAGAGAGAGAGAGGGAGAGAGATGGGGGGAAGGGGGCGAGAGAGAGAGAGATGGGGGGAAGGGGGTGAGAGAGAGAGAGAGAGAGAGAGAGAGAGATGGGGAAGGGGTGAGAGAGAGAGAGAGAGAGAGAGAGAGAGAGAGAGAGAGAGAGAGAGAGAGAGAGAGAGAGAGAGAGAGAGAGAGAGAGAGAGAGAGAGAGAGAGAGAGAGAGAGAGAGAGAGAGTCATTGTGCAGGTAGTCTTAGTTGGAGGAAGCTGATCAGAGCTGCTGGGAGTCTAATTGGACATAACAGGCGTCAGTTGAGCGGGGTGGTTGGGGAGGAGGGGCCTCCTTGAAGGCGCAGGCAGGTAATTTGCACACAGTGCTATTCACGCTTGACAACTGGAGGCAAACAACTGAGCCTGGGGAAGGAAGGGAGACAGGATGGGAGTCAGCCACCAGACACAAACCACCAGCCACGCTCAGTACCACTCTCTGTCTGTGTTTCAAATGACACCCTATTCCCTACATAGTACACTACTCTTGACCCAGGGCACATAGGGCTCTGATCAAAAGTAGTGTACTGTATAGGGAGTAGGGTGAAATTTGGAATGTAGCCTCTGCCTGCCCCACTTGATTTGCCAGCAGGGCTCAGTGAGCAGCCAGCCCAGGTAGCAGCAGCACCACAATTAGGCCTGTACACCCTGGCTCGGCTGCACCCGCTCCCCAAATTGTGAAGAGGAGAGGAAGTGACACCCATAAGGCTGCACATTACCGTAATCCAATGTAAATGAAGGGCTATGCAGAACCAGGGAACCAGAGATCCCACCTGAGACAGGCTGGGGAGGAACGTGACCGAGCGTGCCAGGCTGTCAGGATTGTGTCAACACGGCTGTTGGCTGTTCAGACCTGTTCAGTCCAGCTCTGCATGCATAATGGGACAAATCATTACAATGTCAATGGTGATCATGTAAATAGGACAAGTGTGATGGTGGAGACTGGGGAGGACAGTGGTGTGTATTCATGGATGCCAAGGGAAGCCAGGCTTCCCCAAAAAATGTACCAAGAAGAAAACATAAAATAAAGTGGCTGAATGTATCTCACCGGAGAAAGCATCCAAGCGTGTGAAACAGCGCCCCTCTGTCTCTGTATGTGTAGTCCATCTATTTGATGCTGTCTGGTCAAAAATAGTATGATATTGTTGCCGCCCATAGCATTGAAGCAGCAAGCATTTGGCCTCCCTTGATAAAAAAATGAATACAATCAGCGTTGAGCTAAACTGAGCGAGCTCAACTGTGAATGGTCCTGATGCACCGAAGAAAAGTGTTAGGGGAAGTCAGTTTGGATTTGGCTTTACACTAATCACATCAAAAGCTAAATGTCATTGACAGAAGAACATTGAATTGTTACATCTCGTTGTGTTGTTGTCCTCCAGTGGCTAGCTAGCTAAAATGGTCTCTTTCCTAAATTAGCCATGGATGTAGATAGTTATTTGGATGTGTGGTTTTACTTCATTCTCCATAGGCCTACTGGCCAATGATTATAATGGCTATTCTGATCCAACCATTAATTCATACATTGTATCCCTTGGCTGAGAGGATGGGAGTTCAATATGTAGCTAGATGTAGTAGGCTAATGTTAATTAGCTGGCTCATCGTTGCCTATGAAAGGAAGTCAAGGTAGCAAGCAAGTATTTTAGCCAGGTAACCTAGGACAACAATAACTAAACGCTTGTACTGCATGACATAGACGGTTTTGGCAACATGAAAGAGAGGAGGATGGCAATGGCGTTTCTCTACAAGTAGGCTGAATCAACAACATGTTTTTTCTATTTGCAAGCACACACACACCCACACACACACACACCCACACACACAGAATTCCGTACCATGGTCAGCCGCATCATATTTAGCTTATGGTGATTGGACTAAATTGTTTTTGGTATCTTTTAGTTGTCACTAATAGACTAAGCATAGATCGTATAATGATGTTGAAACGGTACATTTAAAATGGTGCTGGAATAGTGGAGGCATCTTCTGTTTTCTTTGCGACTTGTGGTAGCCTAACTCTCCGTGGTTCTAAATCCATAGTTGTTTGTTAGTCCGAAAATTTCTGCAACATTAACTTGCTTGACCATGCTGTAGGTCATGTAACTGTTTGTTTCATACAATATGCTTGGTGGACTTCACAGGACAGAGGTTGCTCTCCGGTTTAGTGATAAAACTAAGGTGTGGTTGAATTTATTCTGCCACTGTGTCTTCTTATTGTCTCGGCCTTAGGCCTATATATCATGGCAACAAGGCATATATAACTATCAGGTTATAGACCAAACAATGCAATTATCACAACACATAGGTTGTATTATGGCTATTTCTCCTGGCTTGGCTTCCCCGGTGATTTTACCAACACACCACTACTGGGGGAGGAGACGAGGATAGAGGAGACGAGGGGGAGGGATGAGAGGAAGAGTTAGCAGATAATGGTGGTGATGATAAAGACGACGACGACGGTGAAGACATGGAGTATAATGGTGATCTAGATACTGTACATGATTGTGATTACAATAAATTAAGACTTACTGAGACAAGTTGGACAAATGTGGCCACATAGAGCGGCTTGCGAAGGTATTCACCCCCCTTGGAATTTTTCCTATTTTGTTGCCTTAGAACCTGGAATTAAAATAGATTTTTTTAAATAATTTTATTTACACAACATGCCTACCACTTTGAAGATGCAAAACATGTTTTATTGTGAAACAAACAAGAAATAATACAAAAAAACTGAAACATGAGAGTGCATAACTATTCACCCCCCCAAAGTCAATACTTTGAGAGCCACCTTTTGCAGCAATTACAGCTGCAAGTTTCTTGGGATATGTCTCTACAAGCTTGGCACATCTAGCCACTGGGATTTTTGCCCATTCTTCAACACAAAACTGCTCCACCTCCTTCAAGTTGGATGGGTTCCGCTGGTGTACAGCAATCTTTAAGTCATACCACAGATTCTCAATTGAATTGAGGTCTGGGATTTGACTAGGCCATTCCAAAACATTTAAATGTTTCACCTTAAACCACTCAAGTGTTGCTTTAGCAGTATGCTTAGGGTCATTGTCCTGCAGGAAGGTGAACCTCCGTTCCAGTATCAAATCTCTGGAAGACTGGAACAGGTTTCCCTCAAGAATTTCCCTGTATTTAGCACCATCCATCATTCCTTCAATTCTGACCAGTTTCCCAGTCCCTGCCAATGAAAAACATCTGGGTGGTGAGAGGTGTTGGGTTTGCGCCATACATCGCGATTTCCTTGATGGCCAGAAAGCAACATTTTAGTCTCATCTGACCAGAGTACCTTCTTCCATATGTTTGGGGAGTCTCCCACATGCCTTCTGGCGAACACCAAATGCGTTTGCTTATTTTTTTCTTTAAGCAATGGCTTTTTTCTGGACACTCTTCTGTAACGCCCACCTCTGTGGAGTGTACGGCTTAAAATGGTCCTATGGACAGATACTCCAATCTCCGCTGTGGAGCTTCAGGGTTATTTTCGGTCTCTTTGTTGCCTCTCTGATTAATGCCTGGTTCATGAGTTTTAGTGGGCGGCCCTCTCTTGGGAGGTTTGTTGTGGTGCCATATTCTTTCCATTTTTTAATATTGGATTAAAATGCTCCTTGGGATGTTCAAAGTTTCTGGTATTTTTTATAACCCAACCCTGATCTGTACTTCTCCACAACTTTGTCCCTGACCTGTTTGGAGAGCTCCTTGGTCTTCATGGTACCGCTTGCTTGGTGGTGCCCCTTGCTTAGTGGTGTTGCAGACTCTGGGGCCTTTCAGAACAGGTGTACATATACTGAGATCATGTGACAGATCATGTGACACTTAGATTGCACACAGGTGGACTTTGTTTAACTAATTATGTGACTTATCAAATCAAATTTATTTATATAGCCCTTCTTACATCAGCTGATATCTCAAAGTGCTGTACAGAAACCTAGCCTAAAACCCCAAACAGCAAGCAATGCAGATGTAGAAGCACGGTGGCTAGGAAAAACTCCCTAGAAAGGCCAAAACCTAGGAAGAAACCTAGAGAGGAACCAGGCTATGAGGGGTGGCAAGTCCTCTTCTGGCTGTGCCGGGTGGAGATTATAACAAAACATGGCCAAGATGTTCAAATGTTCATAAATGACCAGCATGGTCAAATAATAATAATCACAGTAGTTGTCGAGGGTGCAGCAAGTCAGCACCTCAGGAGTAAGTGTCAGTTGGCTTTTCATAGCCGATCATTAAGAGTATCTCTACCACTCCTGCTGTCTCTAGAGAGTTGAAAACAGCAGGTCTGGGACAGGTAGCACGTCCGGTGAACAGGTCAGGGTTCCATAGCCGCAGGTAATTGGTAATTGGTTGCACCAGATCTTATTTAGCGGCTTCATAGCAAAGAGGTGAATACATATGCACACACCACTTTTCCGGGGGGAGGTTTTGTAAAAAAAATTGAAACAAATTATTTTTTTTGTTTCACTTCACCAATTTGGACTATTTTGTGTATGTCCATTACATGAAATCCAAATAAAAATCTATTTAAATTACAACAAAATAGGAAAAACGCCAAAGGGGATGAATATTTTTGCAAGTTACTGTAGGCCCACAGTCAGACAAACAGATTTCCGGTCCCTTTCTCCCAGAGAAAGGGTATCTGTAAGCACGTCTCAGTCCATCAGCCTGGGCTAATGTCATAAGGAATGGCTGCTGTTATCTGGCTGATGGAAATGAATCCACCCTGGGGTTTTTCAATAAGTATCTCTCTTTCTTTCTTCCTCTCTCTCTCTCTCTCTCTTTCTCTTTTGGTGGTTTCCTCTGCGTGTCAGGAGGGTATAATCAGTCATGTCTTGGTGGTGTGATTCAGGTTGAATAGCAGAATATTATCTTTGATAAAAATTAGATTTACCTGAAGGGCGGCCTGCGGTATAATTAATAGAGTGGCAGGGTTGAGCCGTGACTGTACACAACAAAGATGATGATAGAGCCGATGAAAGGGAGAACTTAATCATTCTGTTAAATCCATCGCTTATTGTCAAGTCTCAGCTGAAACTCTATACTCAGATTTTTTGCAACATAATTAGTATGTATTTTTTGGAGGGTCCTATTTGCATATGTCAGCTCTGATAAAATCTATGAATAAGTCGCAGAGATGATGATGACTGCTCTCTTTCTCTGTTGATGTAATTTGTCATTACCTGCATCAGTAGTGTGTAACATGTGATGTAACATCACATTTGTGTTGTTCATAACACACATCACTAACATCACACTCTGTTACACTCGATGAGGACAAAGGTAAGGAGTCAGGCGCAGAGAGCAAAGGTAACGGGGAAAACCACTTTTTAATGTCCAACCAGAAATACAACTGGTAACGTCAAAAAACATTGGCGTAAAACTCCAACTTGAATAAAGTCCAAAACTGGAAAATAAATCCAGTCTGTGGAAAAACCCCAATGAAAATAGCAACCTCAGATACAAACAGAGAAACAAGCCCGCACAAACATAAACGGGCTAAACGAACTTAAATAACACCACCCTAACAACCAAACAATAAACAGGTGAAATCAATTAGACAAAACCAAACGAAAAGGAAAAAAGGATCGGTGGCAGCTAGTAGACCGGCGACGACGACCGCCGAGCACCACTCGAACAGGAAGGAAGGCCACCTTTGGTAATACTCGTTACAGTACCCCCCTCCTGACGCGCAGCTCCCGCAGCGCGCCGACGCCGACCTCGAGGACGACCCGGGGGCCGAGGCGCAGGGCAATCCGGATGGAGGCGATGGAACTCTCTCAGCATAGATGGATCCAATATATCCCCCACCGGGACCCAGCACCTCTCCTCCGGACCGTACCCCTCCCAGTCCACGAGGTACTGCAGGCCCCCCACCCGACGTCTGGAATCCAGAATGGACCTTATCCTGTACGCCGGGGACCCCTCTATATCCAGAGGGGGTGGAGGGACCTCCGGCACCTCACCTTCCTGCATGGGACCAGCTACCACCGGCCTGAGGAGAGACACATGAAATGAGGGGTTAATACGATAATAAGAAGGAAGTAACAATCGGTAACACACCTCATTTATTCTCCTCAGGACTTTAAATGGCCCTACACACTGCGGACCCAGCTTCCGGCAGGGCAAGCGGAGGGGCAGGTTTCGGGTCGAGAGCCAGACCCTATCCCCCGGTGCAAACACGGGGGCCTCACTGCGGTGACGGTCAGCGCTCTTCTTCTGCCGTCTACTCGCCTGACGCAGAGACTCCTGGACGGCTCTCCAAGTCTCCTTAGAGCGCTGTACCCACTCCTCCACCGCAGGAGCCTCGGTCTGACTCTGATGCCATGGTGCCAGAACCGGCTGATACCCCAACACACACTCAAATGGTGACATGTTGGTAGAGGAGTGGCTTAGTGAGTTCTGAGCAATTTCTGCCCAAGGGATGTATCTTGACCACTCCCCTGGCCGGTCCTGGCAATACGACCGCAGAAACCTACCCACCTCCTGGTTCACTCTCTCCACCTGCCCATTACTCTCCGGGTGATACCCCGATGTAAGGCTGACCGAGACCCCCAAATGCTCCATAAACGCCTTCCATACTCTGGAAGTGAACTGGGGACCCCGATCAGAAACAATATCCTCGGGCACCCCGTAGTGCCGGAAGACATGGGTAAATAATGCCTCCGCAGTCTGCAGGGCCGTAGGGAGACCGGGCAACGGGATAAGACGGCAGGACTTAGAGAACCGATCCACAACGACCAGGATCGTAGTGTTCCCCTGAGATGGAGGTAAGTCAGTCAGAAAATCTACCGAAAGATGGGACCACGGCCGTTGTGGAACGGGGAGGGGTTGTAACTTCCCTCGAGGCAGGTGCCTAGGAGCCTTACTCTGAGCGCACACCGAACAGGAAGAGACATAGAATCGCACATCCCTCTCCAAGGTGGGCCACCAGTACTTCCCCCTAAGACCTCGCACTGTCCTCGAAATACCCGGGTGACCCGACGAGAGTATACCATGAGCCCATCGAATCAATTGATCACGAACAGCGAGCGGTACATACCTACGCCCCTCCGGGCACTGTGGAGGCGCAGGTTCCTCCCTTAACGCCCGCTCGATGTCCGCGTCCACCTCCCATACTATCGGTGCCACCAACTTGGCCGCCGGAATGATGGGAGTAGGATCGATGGACCGCTCCTCTGAGTCATAGAGGCGAGACAGCGCGTCGGCCTTAGTATTAAGGGAACCTGGTCGATACGAGATAGTAAAACGAAATCTGGTGAAATACATGGCCCACCTTGCCTGACGCGGATTCAGTCTCTTAGCTGATCGGATATACTCCAGGTTACGGTGGTCAGTCCAGATGAGGAAAGGGTGCTTAGCCCCCTCAAGCCAGTGTCTCCACACCTTCAGGGCCTTAACCATAGCCAACAACTCCCTATCCCCCACATCATAATTCCGCTCCGCTGGCCCAAGTTTTTTCGAAAAAAAAGCACAAGGGCGGAGTTTTGGTGGCACACCCGAGTGCTGTGAGAGCACCGCTCCAACCCCAGCCTCGGATGCGTCCACCTCTACTATAAACGCCAAAGAAGGGTCCGGATGCGCCAACACTGGCGCCTCGGTAAACAGCACCTTCAACCTACAGAAGGCCCTGTCTGCCTCTGCCGACCACTGCAAACGCACCGGCCCCCCCTTCAGGAGTGAGGTAATAGGGGCTGCTACCTGACCAAAACCCCGGATAAACCTCCGGTAGTAATTGGCAAACCCTAAGAACCGCTGCACCTCTTTTACCGTGGTCGGAGTCGGCCAATTACGCACGGCTTTTACGCGGTCACCCCCTATATCCACCCCCGAGCTGGAAATGCGGTAACCCAGGAAGGAAACGGCTTGTTTAGAAAACTCACATTTCTCCGCCTTCACGTACAAGTCATGCTCCAGCAGTCGCCCAAGAACCTTGCGCACCAGAGACACATGCGCGGCGCGTGTAGCGGAGTAGATCAAAATATCGTCAATATACACCACCACACCCTGTCCGTGCAGGTCTCTGAGAATCTCGTCAACAAAGGATTGAAAGACAGCTGGAGCATTTTTAACCCGTACGGCATGACGAGGTACTCATAATGGCCCGATGTAGTACTAAACGCGGTTTTCCACTCATCTCCCTCCCGAATACGCACCAGATTATACGCGCTCCTAAGATCCAGTTTCATGAAGAACCGTGCTCCGTGGAATGATTCCATCGCCGTTGCGATGAGAGGTAGTGGGTAACTAAAACCCACCGTGATGGAATTTAGACCTCGATAATCAATACACGGACGCAACCCACCATCCTTTTTCTTCACAAAAAAGAAACTCGAGGAGACGGGTGACATGGAGGGCCGAATGAATCCCTGTCCCAGAGCTTCCGTAACATATGTCTCCATAGCCAACGTCTCCTCCTGGGACAAAGGATACACATGACTCCTGGGAAGTGCAGCGTTTACCTGGAGGTTTATCACGCAATCCCCCTGTCGATGGGGAGGTAATTGGGTCGCCTTCTTTTTACTGAAAGCGATAGCCAAATCGGCATACTCAGCGGGAATGCGCACGGTGGAAACCTGGTCTGGACTCTCCACCGTGGTCGCACCGATGGAAACTCCTACACACCTGCCTGAACACTCATCAGACCACCCCTGTAGAGCTCCCTGTTTCCACGAAATCGTCGGATTGTGAATAGCCAGCCAAGGAATCCCCAGCACCACCGGAAACGCAGGTGAATCGATAAGAAACAGACTAATCCGTTCCTTATGATTCCCCTGCGTAATCATCTCCAAAGGAATTGTGGACTCCCTGACCAGCCCTGACCCTAACGGTCGACTATCTAAAGAGTGCACAGGAAAAGGGGGGTCTACCTTAACTAACGGAATCCTCAACCTCTGAGCGAGTCCGCGATCTATAAAATTCCCAGCTGCGCCTGAATCGACCAGCGCCTTATGCTGGAGAGAGGGAAAAAATTTAAGGAAACATATTAACAAAAACATGTGACCAACAGGAAGCTCTGGGAGAGTGTGGTGCTGACTCACCTGAGGTGACCGAGGAGTGTTCTGCCTGCCCTCTCGATTCCCAGATGAACTCCTCCAGCACGGACCGGAAGTGTGCCCTCTTCGGCCACAACTGGTACAGGAGGAGCCTCCTCCGATCTCCCTAGATGCTGCCCCTCCTAGCTCCATCGGGATGGGAGCAGGAGGGTCAGGAGATGGAACGGACAGGACCCTTTCAGAACGTCCGCGAGCAGCTAGCAGATGGTCTAACCGGATAGACATGTCTATTAGTTCATCCAAACTTAGCGTAGTGTCCCGACAAGCCAGCTCTCTGCGGACGTCCTCTCTCAGGCTACACCTGTAATGATCTATCAGGGCCCTGTCGTTCCACCCTGCTCCAGCAGCCAAGGTCCGGAAATCCAGCGCGAAGTCCTGCGCGCTCCTCGTCCCCTGTCGTAGATAGAACAATCTCTCACCCGCCGCTCGGCCATCTGGAGGGTGATCGAACACGGCCCGAAAACGGCGGGTGAACTCCGGGTAGTGGCCCCTCCCTGAGTCGGCCCCGTTCCAGACCGCATTGGCCCACTCTAGGGCTCTACCCGTCAGGCAGGAGACGAGGACACTCACGCTCTCTTCATCCGAGGGAGCTGGTCGGACGGTGGCCAGGTACAGGTCTAATTGTAGCAGGAATCCCTGGCACCCCGCCGCCGCTCCATCGTACTGGCTTGGAGGCGTAATACGCAACGCGCTGGTACCGGGTCCCGCTGGAGGAGATGGTATAGTTGCTGGAGGGAGGGTAGGTGGGTTAGTAGGGAGACCACTCCTCTCCCAACGATCCATCCTCTCCATCATAAGATCCATAGCTGATCCGATGCGATGAAGGATGGACGTGTGATGAAGGACTCTCTCCTCCATCGTGGGGAGAGGGGTGGTCGCTGCTCCTGCTGGCTCCATTGTATGGTGCGGGCTTCTGTTACACTCGATGAGGACAAAGGTAAGGAGTCAGGCGCAGAGAGCAAAGGTAACGGGGAAAACCACTTTTTAATATCCAACCAGAAATACAACTGGTAACGTCAAAAAACATTGGCGTAAAACTCCAACTTGAATAAAGTCCAAAACTGGAAAATAAATCCAGTCTGTGGAAAAACCCCAATGAAAATAGCAACCTCAGATACAAACAGAGAAACAAGCCCGCACAAACATAAACGGGCTAAACGAACTTAAATAACACCACCCTAACAACCAAACAATAAACAGGTGAAATCAATTAGACAAAACCAAACGAAAAGGAAAAAAGGATCGGTGGCAGCTAGTAGACCGGCGACGACGACCGCCGAGCACCACTCGAACAGGAAGGAAGGCCACCTTTGGTAATACTCGTTACACACTCATTAATCCTGCAGAGGGACAGTGAGGTTCCTTATTAATTAATTATTAAGTTTGAAACTGTGGAGGAACAGCCATAGCCATTGTCAGTGATGTTCAACCCCAGAGCATAAGGTTCAGTGTTACAGTAAGCTCAGAGTCATATCAGCTATACTTGTACTCTTGGCTGGGAGGAGATGACACAGTGACACAGATAAGCCTCACTGCCCATGTTGGCTCGTCATGTGTAACACATGTCAGTGGTACAGTGGTTCACTGTGGCAGGAGTTTGTGTGTGTTTGTGTTTGTAGCAGGGGGTTAAATCATCACTGCAGTCAGAGGACACGTGCTCCCTGCCACCCAGCATCATTATCAGAGCCTCCTGGTGCCAAAGGCATTAAATCCCCTCCACCACCCTGCACACATACACCCTCCCCCGCCACAGCGATTGAGACTGCCACTGTCATTAACCTGAGCTGACATTTCTGCAGGCCACTCAGCCTGCCACCCTAGATCCCCACTGACAGACAGCAATACACTGCAAACCTGCTACCGACATAGACCACCTACATGGATCTTAAACCAGCCTTTTTCTGTCACCGCTAGGCTAGCTAGCCTTAGTGTTTCCCTGGTTATACTACCAGGCTCAGAGTGTTAGGGTTTGGAAGGGGGCGAGTAAGGTGGTGAAGTTGGGTCTCGAGAGGGAAATTGTTGGGGCTTTTGTTGTATGTCATTTCTGTAACCTTACACTGGCCTGCTTATTAACGCTTTCTTTGTAAATGGCTCCTCGGTACAGTTATACTGGCCTGAATGTCACCTCTGTCACCTCTGTCACCCTCTGAGTGAGCAGTTTCTTTCCCTCCCTGTCACAGATGCTGCCAGTGGAAATAAAAGACCAGCGGCGTCTCTTTCTCTCTCTGAGAACGGTGTTGACACCCTTTTTAATAAAGCCATGTAACTTTGTACTGTAGGAGTGTAACACATGATTTACAGTACAGACAGTGATGTTTATTACAGGCTAGTTCCACAGCCGTCTCTGTCTTGGGTCTGATGAAGTGGTGGTTGATGGGTAGTAGGAAAGGGAGCCAGTCTCCTGGGGCTCTGACCAGACACCTTGTCCCTCTTTTCTCCTCTTTATTTAGCCCAACAATTAGAAGAACACATATTCTCCCAATAGTCTGATGGTTCCCTCATCTCTGCAGAGATATATTTATCTGAGGATAATTAGCCATTAAATCCTCACTTGACAACTGTGAAAATGCCACCCCAAGAGTAATCTAGCTGCCAGGAAATGACAACAATTGGCAGGGCTGTCGAGTTAACTGCTGCCGGCGAGCCACATCAGCCCTGGGCTGGCTGGATGGATCTATTCCACGCATGCACGTATACACACACACACACACACACACACACACACACACACACCATGCTTAGTTATATTAAACAGGCTATTACTAATCTGTTTCCACCATTCAGACCTGTTCACAGCCTTGTGATTTCTGCTGGAAGGAAACCTATCTATCTTGACTATGATCCTGATTAAAAAGACACATCAATGCTATAAAACAGTGTAACAGCATCATTTGAGATGTTTTTTGTCAGTACTAATGACAAATATGATTTTTGTTTTATTTATTTCCATTAACTTTACTAGTTGTAGTAAATAGTTGTAGTTGTAGTTAAATAGTTGTATATATTCAATTACTGGAAGAGAGTTCTGTCACGTTCCTGACCTATTGTTCCTTTTTCTTTTATTTATTTAGTTGGTCAGGGCGTGAGTTGGGGTGGGTTGTCTTTGTGTGTTTTTGTATTGTCTAGGGTGTTGTATGGTTTAGGGGGTTAAGTAGAGTAGATGGGTTAGTGTTGAGTATAGATGTCTAGGAAAGTCTATGGTTGCCTGAATTGGTTCTCAATCAGAGACAGCTGGTTATTGTTGTCTCTGATTGGGAGCCATATTTAAGGCAGCCATGGGCTTTAGCTGTTTTGTGGGTAATTGTCTATGTGTAGTGTTTGTGTCAGCACTATCTGTATTTATAGCTTCACGGTCGTCAGTTTTGGTTATTTTGTTAGTTTGTGTATAGTTGTTCGTTTCTTGTTTGTTTTCTCTCTTCTTTAAATAAAGAAGATGTATTTTGCACACGCTGCGCCTTGGTCCAATCTCTCACAGCAAGACGATCGTGACAGAATTACCCACCAACCTAGGACCAAGCGGCGTGTCAAGCGGCAACAGGACCCACCTACACAGGATTCATGGACATGGGGGGAGATACTGGATGGTAAGGGACCTTGGGCACAACCGGGAGAATATCACATCCCTCGTGAAGAGCTGGAGGCAGCTAAAGCCGAGAGGAGGCGATATGAGGAGGCAGCACAGAAGCAAGGCTGGAAGCCCGTGAGTACAACCCAAAAATTTCTTGGGGGGGGCCTTAAAGGGAGTGTGGCGAAGTCAGGTAGGAGACCTGCGCCTACTCCCTGTACTTACCGTGGAGAGCGAGAGTACGGGCAGACACCGTGTTACGCAGTAGAGCGCATGGTGTCTCCTGTACACGTGCATAGCCCGGTTCGGTACATTCCAGCTCCACGTATCGGCCGGGCTAGATTGAGCGTTGAGCCGGATGTCATGAAGCCGGCCCAACGCATCTGGCCACCAGTGCGTCTCCTCGGGCCGGCTTACATGGCACCAGCCTTACGCATGGTGTCCCCGGTTCGCCTACATAGCCCGGTGCGGTTTATTCCACCTCCCCGCACTGGTCGGGCGACGGGGAGCATACAACCAGGTAAGGTTGGGCAGGCTCAGTGCTCAAGGGAGCCAGTACGCCTGCACGGTCCGGTATTTCCGGCGCCACCTCCCCGCTCCAGCCCAGTACCACCAGTGCCTACACCACGCACCAGGCTTCCTGTGCGTCTTCAGAGCCCTGTGCCTCCTCCACGCACTAGCTCTATGGTGCGTGTCTCCAGCCCTTTATCACCAGTCCCTACACCACGCACCAAGCCTCCTGTGCGTCCCCAGAGTCCTGTGCGTCCTGTTGCTGCTCCCCGCACTAGCCCTGAGATGCGTGTCTTCAGCCCGGTACCACCAGTTCCGGCACCACGCACTAGGCCTAATGTGCGTCCCCAGGGTCTAGCATGCCCTGTTCCTTCTCCCCGCATTAGCCCTGAGATGCGTGTCCTCAGCCCGGTACCTCCAGTTCCGGCACCACGCACCAGGCCTACAGTGCGTCTCAGCCGGCCAGAGTCTGCCGTCTGCCCAACGGCGCCTGAACTGTCCGTCTGCCCAACGGCGCCTGAACTGTCCGTCTGCCCAACGGCGCCTGAACTGCCCGTCTGCCCAACGGCGCCTGAACTGCCCGTCTGCCCAACGCCGTCTGAACTGTCCGTCTGCCAAGCGCCGCATGAACTGCCCATCTGTACTGAGTATTCAAAGCCGCCCGTCTGTACTGAGCCTGCAAAGCCGCCCGTCTGCCATGAGCCTTCAGAGCCGTCCGCCAGACAGGAGCCGCTAGAGCCTTCCGCCAGACAGGAGCCGCTAAAGCCTTCCGCCAGACAGGATCAGCCAGAGCCGTCCAGCCAGGATCCGCCAGAGCCGTCCAGCCAGGATCCGCCAGAGCCGTCCAGCCAGGATCCGCCAGAGCCGTCCAGTCAGGATCCGCCAGAGCCGTCCAGCCAGGATCCGCCAGAGCCGTCCAGCCAGGATCCGCCAGAGCCAGCCAGCCAGGATCCGCCAGAGCCAGCCAGCCAGGATCCGCCATTCAGTCCGGTGCTGCCCCTCAGTCCGGTGCTGCCCCTCAGTCCGGTGCTGCCCCTCAGTCCGGCGCTGCCCCTCAGTCCGGTGCTGCCCCTCAGTCCGGTGCTGCCCCTCAGTCCAGTGCTCCCCCTTAGTCCGGTGCTGCCCCTTAATCCAGTGGGGTTAATGTGGAGGGTGGTCATTTGGAGGAGGCTACGAAAGCGGGTAGTGACTATGGTGGGGTGGGGACCACGACCACCACGACCAGAGCCGCCACCGTGGACAGACGCCCACCCAGACCCTCCCCTAGACTTTATGCTGGTGCGCCCGGAGTTCGCACCTTAAGGGGGGGGTTATGTCACGTTCCTGACCTATTGTTCCTTTTTCTTTTATTTATTTAGTTGGTCAGGGCGTGAGTTGGGGTGGGTTGTCTTTGTGTGTTTTTGTATTGTCTAGGGTGTTGTATGGTTTAGGGGGTTAAGTAGAGTAGATGGGTTAGTGTTTAGTATAGATGTCTAGGAAAGTCTATGGTTGCCTGAATTGGTTCTCAATCAGAGACAGCTAGTTATTGTTGTCTCTGATTGGGAGCCATATTTAAGGCAGCCATTGGCTTTAGCTGTTTTGTGGGTAATTGTCTATGTGTAGTGTTTGTGTCAGCACTATCTGTATATAAAGCTTCACGGTCGTCAGTTTTGGTTATTTTGTTAGTTTGTGTATAGTTGTTCGTTTCTTGTTTGTTTTCTCTTTTCTTTAAATAAAGAAGATGTATTTTGCACACGCTGCGCCTTGGTCCAATCTCTCACAGCAAGACGATCGTGACAAGTTCTTTGAGGGCTGTTATGTAAAATTGGATTCCACTTAGCTTCGTGTCTGACGGACTTAAGGTGATCCTTACCTGGAGGTTGAAAGCGTCAGAGCTTACCCGTGTTTCCACGCATGTCAAAAGACAAGCACTTTGCAATACAATTTTGGTCCTTTAGTCTGTTCAAGTGCCTTGGCTATCGCTCAAGCCGCTAATGCACATCAGACAGAGTAGATAGCTGCAATTATACACAAAACGATGGAAAGGAAAACAAAGCTTGGATATTGTTTCAAATATCCAGCCCATTGTTTGCCCCCTGGGTGAACATTTTCCTTTATCACTATTTTTCTTCTTTTAGTAAATTTGTACCAGATTTTCTATTTCAGTTGTAGGTTTAACAGGGGAGAGAGGGGATGAAAAACATTGGATCACGGCGAAGCGTTTGTGATTTATCCATTGAGCATGGAATGGTAGTGGTGGGTGGTGTTGTCGATTTGTTTTTGACATTTTGGATGGGGGTTCGAGCCAAGCTAAGGTGTTTTTCTGGCTGCAGTCAAAGTGCTGACCGTGACAGAGTGATTACCATTGGAATGTGAACACTCATCCCTCATGGTGGAGGTCTAGGGTCTCTCCTGTTCCTCTTAAGCCCATTGTCTGTTTAACATGTGTGTGAATGGTATGTACTGTAGATAGACGACTGAGGTGTTTGTCACTGTCAGCAGAGTGGGAGCATTTAGGGACAAGACGGCCATCATGTTGATCAGGGCCTGTATTCACAAAGCGAATAGCAGTGCTGATCTAGGATCAGGCCCCCCTTCTTATTCATTGTGTTTTAAAAGGAAAAACGGGTCCTAGCACGAATGAGAAATAAAAGTGCTCATGTCCAGCCACTGGGTCTATTTTCATGACCATCCTAATAAAATACTTTAAGATATGTAAGATATGAATACACCTCAATGGCATGCTGTGGTGATCCCGTCCCTCGAGGGTAAAGTGCTGACTTCCACACTTTCAGACAGAGTTATGCAGAGGTAATGTTTAAATTCACTCAGGATGTGTTCCCTGTCTGTTCACATGTCATCCGTGCTGCCTTCCAAAGGTCATTTAAATCACAACATCCTTCTCAAAAAACGTGTTTGTAGAACCACTCAGCCAAGGACCAATCAGGAGGAGTTGAGAGCTCTCTGTCCCTAGTACGGGTCTATATTCTGTGTGTGATCAGGGATGTCAGTGACGACTCCTCAAGATTAAATAGTAATAATACTGTTCTAATAATGTGTGCCCCAAAAAGGGGATTCACTCTAAAAAGCTCCAGACTGTGTTGTTTATTCATTCAGAAACAGTGTTTAATTTTCACAATCCATGTAATAAAAAATTCCTGACATTGTCTTGAGTGCAATCTCATGTAGGAGCGATAATGGCACAGGGAGGATCGAGGAGGAGAATGGGAGGTATAACATAAAGTATTCACCGGAGAGGAAGATGGGGGTATTTCTGTACTTCTACCTGGTGACAACAGCCCACTGTAAGTACGTTTGAACAGTTTGTCGAAAGAAGGAGCTCTTGTTTGTTCGTTCTCTTGTCCCCCCCTAGTCAGTCCTCCTCTCCTGAGGCTTCCTCCCTTCTCACAATCAACATCTCCCTTCTCTTCCCAGTCGAGTCTCTCTGTTTGATGACCTACATATTACATTCTCTTAGCATGGAGGTACACCAAGGCTTACATGTTGTGTGTGCATAAAATGTGGTGTAAATGACTAGAACAAAAGGGAAGAGCGTCTGTGTTGGGAAGGGAAATGAAAGCATGTAGCATTGTGGGGGACATGTTGCATCACAAGACGCTGCGTGTAGTCTAAACACCACCATGGAGGGACTTCATGTTATTGATGTTGGATCGTAGCATGGGTGGTGTGCTGCTGCGTGAATGATAGTGATGACTCTGTCCCTCGCACATGAAACACATCCCGCACTCCTCAGGGACCGCCCGGCAGTCACTTTCTGCTCGATCCTCTCCTCAACACCACAAACACATGAGCATGTCTCACTGGTAGAGCATTGAAGAGCACTGATCTACTGCTGCTGTCCCATCTCTACAACGACATCCGCAGCAAATCGATGAAAATGAGTCTCATCTGTGTGTCTCGTGGTGAGCAGAGTAAGAATACGTTGATGCTCTTGGACAGCCCTACTGTACTTCATGTAGGCCTACCAGTCTTCACATACTCGCTTCTGTACTCAACAATGCACTGAGCCTTTCCACAAGCACAACACACCAACCACAGATGTTAGCAGCATGTACAGTATGGCAAACCTACTTCAAAGTGTTCTTCTGTTACACCGACCACATCTCAGTTTCCCTAAGCAGCAGATAGACCATCTGAATCTGGTGCCTTCACGTCTCAGTCACAGCTACAGCTAAGAAACTTCAGCATGTCCCACATCACTCCACTCCTGTACCACTTGTGTAATGTGTCATGTGAACGTCTGTTAATTTCTAATAAAATCCTGCTTTCAAAGAGTCGGAGGAGGAATTAAGTCCTTCGTTCCCCTTCCTAAAAACTAAAAGTTTGGCGTTATCCCTGTAAGCGGAGCTAAATGAGAACGCCAGTTAAACCCCATTAGGGGCCTGTGTGGCTGTGACCATCTCATTGGAAGGAGCTGGATGAAAATTGCCTGGATTAATGTGTTAATCCAACTCTTTAAAATGCTAATGTCCATTTTATGCCCATTAAATCTCAGTGTGCGTTTTCTTTGATACGTGCAATTTCTATCAATTAAATACAGAGGAGTGAAACAGGCAGAAGGGAGATTAGTTCCTTTGCTTTAAGCATGAATTTCTCCATTTGGATGGTTTCATATTTATCTGGAATGGAAGTATAGAGAGCAGAGGGGGGATGTTTAGAATGGGTCTTGTGGAATATGACTGATTAATGCTGTGATTTTATTACACTCTGTTTTGGGATTTCTGCTTTGCTCAGTTGAAAGACAAACACTGAAAATAATGTATCAGTAAATATAGTGCAACATGTACAGACTAATGTTTTATATGATGATCAACTTCCTCTTTGTATGTGAGAACTGTACTGTATGTTGGTAAATTCATTTTGATGTTGACTACAGCAGTACACCACCAGGTTTCATTTTAAATGTCATGTATTTGACAAATGGATTTCAATTAAGTTTTATGGTTTTACAAACACTGGTTTTGTCTCTATTTTATGCACAGTGCTATGCAATATCACAGCTAATACATTTGACTAAAGTTCTGTAGCAGAGCTGTTATGAAGAAAATAAATATACTGTACATCATATCAACATCACCATGTCAAATTCACTTTATTCTTTGATTCTATTTCTCAAAGAAATTTCTTAAGAAAACAACAATTCTTGACAATGCACTACAGTCACATTGCCAGACACACATTAAATAGGAATATGTGATATAGAGATATCTTCCTATCATTTAAATAATCAATTTCCAGATGATTGTGTTTGTCTGGCGTTAGCCACAGTCACAAATTAACCAGACCTTTCATGTGTCTGACTATAGCAGGCAGCAGGGAGAGAAAGAATAAGTATTTGGAGAGAAATGAATGGTGTGATGGATGCTGTGGAATGTTACCGTCCCACAGATGGAACAATGGAACTCACAGATGGAACAATAGAACGTTGGAACCATGACTCTCGGATGCCCTCCATGTTGTGCAGTCCTTTAAAGACTAGGATTGACACAGTTTGTCAAGTCACAGAGTGCGGTGTGGCTAGCCATAAACTGCTTCCAGATTTGTCACACACATACAGTACATAGTACACACACAAACACATACACACACAGACACACACAGGCTCATTGTTCACAGTTCAACTAGGTTCCAGTAAACTGGGAGCGTTTATCATGTGAGCACTATTTTGAGTTGGAACATGAAGAATGATTTATGAAGGCATTTCTACTTCTCTCCACCTCACCCTCCATCATAAGCAAAATACATTGTCATAAAAGTAAAATGCACTTTGCATTACATGTTGAAAACGCACCAAACCATCTTTTATTTACTGTGTGCTATTTTGACATGAGTGTTCCACTGTGTTCCAACTTAGAGGGGGGGGGGGGGGGGGTATGGTGGGTTTGGGAGGGCAGGGGGTTATATACGGAATTTCAACCAGATAAACTCCTAAAAGTAATAGTCCATACAAACGATTGAGATGACTGAAGCAAACCCCATTGCTTAAATGGTCCCTCCATTGCTTATGAAGACACAACCAGCACCAAACAGAAGCACATCAGGCAGTGCTGACTTCTATCAGGTTGTTTCCTGGGGGGTTTGGTGACTGTTGTTCCCCTATACCCTCCTCAACCCTATCTTCTAACACGCATGTTAAAATAGCCCGCCCTCCCCATTGGCACATCCCCTCCTCCATGGTAAGCATATGTGGGCTATTCAACTGGATGGGTCATTTATTAAAATCAACTTAATTTTCCATGATATATTAAATCTCTGCCTCAGTAATCATGGCCCATTTCATTGTAGTGAATTAGGCGCCCACTACTTTGTGAGATCAGAGGCCTGGAAAATTAAGCCTGCGCCTCGTATTCGTGAGTGTTCACAGGCTGCTATTGGTCAGGAGACTGAATAGATCACCAGACAATTCATTGCAGTTCACTGGCAAAACTGAGCACCCAAATATGTGTGCATGGTCAGAGTGCCATCTGTGTAACAGCCTCCACACATATGAGGGCTCTGGATGTCTCCATCATCTCCATCCAATATTGATGTGTTGATGTACTGGGAGGGAGAAGCATAGAGAGACCTTCTGTGTCTAGGCGACAATCTACCAAGGTGAGTGTTGACACTTTTCTAATTTGTATCTTTTTAAACTAGGTATGCACTAGGTGTACCTACAGAATAACATCAGTGTTAGTGCTATGACAATCCTACAACCCCAGCATCTTTAGATTCACACCAACAACCCTGTTTCAGCATCAGTACACTGGCGACCTTGTCCATGGTAAATGATATGACTTTCCTACTACCACAGCAGCCCAAGACGATGGCAACCCAAATGTCAGAACAGTACACTGGCAACCTTGTCCATGGTAAATCCAGTGATTAATATCTTGTTTGATACAGTTGGATAGAACTGGCATATCCCATCCCAGCCCTCTAAAGTGTGGCCAAGCCCAGCTTTCTCTAGCTGACTGGCTTTCTCCTCATTAGATGTCCTTAAGCTAGAACCTAGACTGAGGAAGTCAGTATTAAGGCTTCAAAAGCCAAACCTAGTGCCATCCTGCTGCCTGCACCCCAACATGTAAGGTCACAAAAAAGGACAAAGTTGCTCCAAATAAATGCACATTGATGGACATATTGCATCGAGTTTATTCTCGTAACTGCATTCTTATATTACATCGAGTTTATTCTCATAACTGCTTGACAATAACGGAACATAAAGTGGATAAGTATAAATCTGCAGTCTCTCAGAGTGAGCCAAACCCCTGAGACCATTTAGTGTGGAGACAGACAAAGCCTGGTCATTGTCATGTTGTTCAGCTTGTTTTGGGTTGAAACAAAATTAGCAGCTTCAGAGTTTTGAGGTCCGGGGAGCGGCAGGGACAGCACCCTCTCACATTGTTCTGGGGCCGCCATTTGTAATTATGTAATTTGTCTGTGCTGTTTTCCAGCAAACAGGAAGTCCCCTAAACCAGTGGAGGATGTGGCGAGGGCCGGGTCTCCTCAGGGAGGATAATGGGTAACGGCTGATGCGATTGGACAGATCCAAGCTGCTGTGGTTATCTGACGGTCGGGAGGATATTTTCTCTCTCACTCCTCTGTTTCTCTCTCTCTCTGATTGTACAATGCAACTGGCTTGGACAGCCTGCCAGAGATCCTAACCAGTCAAAGACATATCCCACAGAAACATTTTCATACCTGTAGTTCTTTGCCTCTGATTTCTCTTCTGAAACATGAATCTTGGTCTTGTTTTATATGGTTTAATAGCAGTGAGAGAACTGACATTTGTTGTATTACTGCTGCCATGTGTAGATAGAGTGTGATGGAGGCAATGAATGAGGTGATCCTAATATTGAGGCCTTTCAACATTATTAACAAATGTCATACAGACAATGGTTCAAGACTCATTTTCATATGGTCCAAGATGTTCACAAACGCCTACGTCTCCTCTCAGACTTTCTTACTTAGTAGACTGTACTGCATGGTGATAATGCCCAAGATGTGCTATACCCCTACTACCAGTGAGAGTATTTGATCATAAAGTTCTCTATCCATATCAAGTAGAAGCCATGTTAGCTGTCAGTATATGATGCGCCATGACACCACCATCTAGCAACATAATGTCACATAATGATACATTTGTTACAGAGCTTTACGTAATAGATATACGGTGGGGAAAAGACCATTATCTGCAGTATACACAAGTGTCAGAACTCCCAGTTGACATGAAGATGATTAAGGGCTGAATGGTGTCCCTCATGCCTTGGCATCATAGGCCTATTGCTATAAATGACTTAATAATATCTTAGTGTCCTTTATGCCTAGCCCCTACTGCTCTCTATCCTAAAGGGTCATACACTCTGACAGCCATGGCTTGTTTGACTCTCTCTTTGGGTAGCATACAGTAGGTCGTCCATGAACTTCCATGAGTGGACTCAGGGTTGTGTGATTTTCTCCACTTATTTCCTGGATGTTGTGACAGCCATGCTAGGGGCTTATCAGGTCCTGGCCCCTGTTGAATACCACTGCTCCTGGTCACAACTGTGGAATGACAAAATAAGAGTATAAGTCAATGTGACACATTAAGTACATGTGGAATCATATCCGTGAGCTAGTGGACAGCCAAATGTGAGTTGGGGTTGTATGATGATGGGAAAGCAAAAATCAGACTTTGGGCTGCATAAACAATGTAGTTAACCCTGAAGGGCATGGTTCTACTTGTGTTCCAGCCATCTAACCATTTACCCTGCTCTGTGTAAGACTGTCTACAACTCCCTCTATAACAGCACGCAAAATGACATTAGTATTCTTTGAGACAGACAGACCATCAGGCTCGGTTCCAGCACTCAGTGTTTGTAAGCGCCAGATCTGAGACGACACAGCAATATCAATAAAATACCTAATTTCAACCTTAACACGAACAACTGTACTTCTTTCAACCTACACTGTGGTGGGTATCAACTGTGTACTGAATAATGAAAGGTAATTATGTAGCTATACAAAGCCCCAAGGGTAAGGGGCCTTAGTTTTATTTTTGTAACTTGAAATGAAAATACATTTTGTGGCTGAGCAGCGTGTCTGTGTTCTTTTTCTGGATCCTCTGTGGGTCATGCTCAGGACACATCAACACCACCATCACCACCAGCCTTCCCTGTCTTTTTATTGTGATTATTCCCATCCAAATGAATTAGACACAAGGCGTATGAATGAATGATGTGAACAGAACAGAACAGAACAGTGCAGCCAGACAATAGAGAACAGAACAGTGCAGCCAGACAATAGAGAACAGAACAGTGCAGCCAGACAATACAGAACAGAACAGTGCAGCCAGACAATACAGAACAGAACAGTGCAGCCAGACAATACAGAACAGTGCAGCCAGACAATACAGAACAGAACAGTGCAGCCAGACAATACAGAACAGAACAGTGCAGCCAGACAATACAGAACAGAACAGTGCAGCCAGACAATACAGAACAGTGCAGCCAAACAATACAGAACAGAACAGTGCAGCCAGACAATACAGAACAGAACAGTGCAGCCAGACAATACAGAACAGAACAGTGCAGCCAGACAATACAGAACAGAACAGTGCAGCCAGACAATCCTGCTAAAACCTGGAGGAAAGGAAACAGGAGCAGCCTGCTCAGATTGTGTCTGTGGATTAATTATTCACGGCGTTGGCTTCTCTACCCAATGACCCCAGTAAAGAAACACAAATTATTTAGCGAGCTGCCAGATCGGCGTTTGGTGTGAGGGCATGAGGCATCCGTTCCCACTGACTGTAGTATCAGAGGAGGCATGTGAGCCCTGCTTAAGGCAGGCACACACAGACAAGCAAAAACACACACACACATTGAGCTGCTGCATGACAAAGAGAGTGTATTCATGGCAGGATCAGATCAGGGTACAAGGGTATGGTTTCCCTCCCTGGCCAATGTCCAAACACACACACAGACACACACACCAAATTAGATGAGATGAGTAGGGTATAATTGAACCGCTTGTTTGTTAGCAACAGTGACTAAATTAGTGTTTTTAGAAACCAGAATCCAGACGCAACTGAAGCTGAAACCTCGAAAGACCTGCTCTGTGAGGGATGCTGACCTTATAGCCTTTGCCACTGAGTTCAAATAGTCGTGTGACTTTTACTGGTTACCCATTACTTTTAAGAGGTGGAAAAGCTGCATGTGGGTGTTTTCCATTAGGTTCATTCGGTCACTATGTTTCTAAACACCAGACTAATTTGTGAGGTACACAGGTGGAGTACGACAGACCAACATCTTGGGTGTTGTTGACTAGTAATAACACATCCTTTTAGTCCGTTTCTGCTGTCGTTGCAGCAATCTTTGTTTATAACTTCATCAAGTGACAAAAGGGTGAAATCAGATGGCCTTTTTAGAGAAGTATAATAGTCACCTGTCTGTGATGTTATTTCTGCAGCACACAGTGACTTAAACCAAGCGGTATATTTTTCACAGGCACTCAAAAGGTGTCATAATTTCAGAGTGTTCCCATGAGATAGAGAGAGAGAAAGAGAGAGAGAGAGAGAGAGAGAGAGAAAGAGAGAGAGCGAGAGAGAGAGAGAGAGAGAGAGAGAGAGAGAGAGAGAGAGAGAGAGAGAGAGAGGTGTTGGGGGAGAGGAGTGTTACCCTTGATCTTGTTAGTGGTGATTGGGGTCTCTCAGACCTCACACTGGGCTGTGGGTGTGATTGCCTCTGGCAGGCCTGTAACATGGGTTAGGGGAGGAGGAGAGTGCCATGCCTTTGTTTGTGGCAGTCACCACATGTCTGCCTGTGTGGCACTGTACTGCCTGCCTGCATTCCCAGGCTTGGGAAACAGGGAGATGATCGTTATAGCACTGGTGTTGGCTTTTAAAAGGCCTTTTAATGGGAATGTATTTCACAGGCGAGAGCAGCAAGGTTTCAGGAAACCAACATCACAGCACCACTGGGGCACAGGAGTTCGGCTCAGACTGAAGGAGCCTCCAACCGTGGAGAAAGCCTGCCATCTACTGGTGATTGAGAGGATTATCAGGAGAGGCATTGGTTGATTTGACTGAATTATCACCATTAGTACATTTCAGTGCATTGTTAAATTATAGTTCATTATAGATATTATAATATTGTGTATCTGTTGCATGGCAAAGACAAGTATTTCTAGTAGTCTATTATAGACCTATGTAAAATAGTTATTGTATGCTATAGGATAATGTTGATGTACCCACTGAAAGTAGATGTTATTTTGTGTTCTGTTTGAAAGAAATGACTTTGCTCTGACAGTATTGTATTCTAAAATCACAATTTCTATATTATGTTGTTTTAAGTCAGTCAACCACTGTTACCTCTCAGGGGCAGTGTAATTACACTGTTATGTTCCTGTTGTTTATAAGGCATTGGCCTCATTTGCTATTTAAAAATGCTATGTAGCCTCATACACAAACAACACATTGGCCATGTCGTCTGCGTGTAAACATGGTTGTAAAGTAATTACTAAAGATCCCTTCAACACGTGACCTTTCTGTTTACCTATATGCTCTTTCTTAATGAATGAATTATGGAGTAGCCTCTACAAATGAAAAGCATTTGCTGCCTAATGTGCTTGCCTAAATCATACTCAAGAGTAGGCCTACCTTTAAGTGGATAGTGTAGCCCTGTTCCGCCTGCGGTAAGTGTCTGGTTTAATTTAATTCAATAATCCCGATAGGCCTGATGAAATAAATCCCTTATGGGACACTCATTTCTTGAGTAGTGAGATCATGTGAAATGAGGTTCACATAGAAAATATTAGGACATTATGGTTGATTGAGCTTTAACAAAAAGCAGTATTATTAATACTGAGATATTCTTTATGTTTATAAATTTGCTTTAATGAATGAAGGCAACCATGTGGAAAACAATCAGCCACCAAAATGGATGAGAATGATTGTGGGGCTTAGTGAGAGAATGAATTAGCATTTCACCCACTCCCAATGCAAATTGTTTCACTTAAACTTTTTAAATACCATTTTGTGTTCTGACTTAATTTTAATAAAACAGTTTTTAGATAAGAAGCATGAGGCGTGAAGTTAAATGGGCAGACTGTCTGTATCCGCAACAGACATGTACTTGTGATATATTGATTCAAGAGAGAAAATGAGCTAATAAAAAAGAAAGAACAGTGTCATGGTTTCCTCAGTAAAATAATAATACAGTTTGTGCTGAATTGATATTATTTCAACTATAGAAATAGCCTTATCAAACGGATATTTCAATAATGTATTTTCTTTACGCATTCATTTTCTGTCACATAAAATGTATTGTCCAAACTCATCATTCTCTTAACATCAATTTAAACAACTGCATGCATATAACAATGGAAAAACAACTATGAAATAAACACATTTAATTTCACATTTATTAGCTCAATTAAAAAGGCCAGTTTGTAGTATTTTCATTTTAGTAAATTACATTGTAAAACATGGCCATTTGTAAATTAGGCCTAAAACGGAGAAGCGAGAATATGGGCCTACTTGATTGATTTCGGACTCATTTAAAGGCGATCGGTCCACTCTCTACTATCCTCTGTTCACTATAGCTGATTGTACAACTGGGTATTTATGGAAAAGCCGATCCCGTCATAACTGTAGCTTTGCATATTGTTGTCTTAGGGCGCCCTCCAGTGATATTGGATATTGCTACATTTCATAGTCTCTCTCTCCTGTGTTCTCTATATTGGCACCAGTCACTACTCACTCTTAACTGAGTAAAATGGAATGAGTTGTCCTTGAACATCTGTTGTTCAGCCAACCCTCAAAGGTAATCACAGTAATGGACTTCTAAGTTATCGACATACACACATAAATAAATGTTTCCAAAGAGAATAGCTCAATGACTTGCCTGCTGCTGCTAACTAATCAATCGTAGTGGCTGCATCTGTTGATGAAAGTTTGTGGAAGTGCAGAGTAAGATATACGTGTATATCGATGCCTGGCAGTTCGACTACACGTATAATGAGTGACAGTCACCGCTCCACCGGGACACAACTCTTAAGCACACAGACTAGCAGACTTCTTGGCAGTTGAAAGCATAGCGTGCGCAACATCACAAACAGATGTCACTCAATTTCCCCATGTCACACAAGCAAGGAAATACTTTGGCAGAATGTCCATCGACAACACAGCGAGGAGAATCAGGGTTCATTCCACTGGAATAGACTGATAATTACAGGTCAAAGGTATGATCTAATTGATACAAAGTCTTATGGAAATGTCTTGTTCCTCTCCTGTACACCCAGCTGCCTTCCAGGATTGGATATGAAAAGACCATAGCCTAAGGACAGTCAAAATAACAGTGATGTAGGCCTATAGACCATTATTCTACATTGACAAATGTGTTTAGAACATGCCGATTTGCACTTTTTCTTTGGATGCATATTCGTGTGACTTGGCCTATAGTGAAATATTCTTTCCAGACAGATCTACATTGTTTATGACATGAGAGTCCACGGGTATGGCTTTCCTTTATAAACATCATATTAGAGTAAATGTATGATTTCTGAGAATCTCAGACATGACTTTTTTCTGAATCTCAGACACTCAAACTCAAATATGTTTAGTGCCTGGGCTTATGACAGCACAAGAACTGTCTGCATTGGAGATGACAGACCACCGAAGCAGGGCTTTTTAGATCACTCCTGCTGCCGAGCAATATTCATAAATTTAATTTCCAATCCGCTCTCCTTTTATTAGTTTGGGTGTTATTAAATGAGATTGCTTCATCTTAATATATTTCTAGGGCCGAGGAATGTGGCTGGGAGCTGATATTCAAATCCAATAACACGGTCTGTACTTAGTGCATGGCACTAATAAATGCCAGCCTAGCTGTGATGCATATGCAGAAGGGTCTCACTCGCTTGAGTCACAGCAGGCAATAATACTCATGGTGTCCTTCAGAGTGATCGTACTGGGCTGATGTCTCCCTCCACCCCTCTACCCCTCCGTCCCCCTCTCCTATAGGTCTGAGGAAGCCCAGGTGACCTGAACAGGAAAAGCAGGTGTCTACACAGAAGTAGAGTCTATTTCCCATATTGATTTGGCTGGATATGGCTCTGGACATGGTTTTTACACCCAGAGAGAAGACCGTGGCTTTGATCCTCTCCTTTTCAATATATGTCTGCTGACCTTTGAGACCTGCTGTATTGGCATTTGGAAAAACAACACTGAGTGGATTATTCATTTCAGGACAATAAAAATGGCACTATGTGCCTCTGCTCTGTACTGAGTGGCATCAACTGAACATCAGTAGGCCTACTGCTTGCTAAGGTGAGACATATACCCTCCTCGGAGCAAAGAAAGCAGGACTGTAGAATGTTGGATCCCTTCAGTTGCCCCTTCAGGGTTAAAGCATTGACATGCTTCTCCCCCTCCCATTTTACCAAAGGAATCAGACAACTGCTCATGTAAAGGTTGCAGCTTAGGAAGCTTAGCAGTTTCACAAAGTGACCTTTACCTTTATTATGAATATTTCTATTTCATTATTATATAGTGAAATCTATGCACATGATCAGCACAATGGATTTCTTTTTCATTAGTTGTGTAAAATGCCAGTCAGTGAGTGTTAGGTATCAGGGGTTGACCCAGCAGATTACACTAACCCCTTCCCCCATCTCTCCCCCACTGTCACGGCAGGATCTGACAATTGGAATTAATATGCATTGTCACATTCATCTGAATGAATGGACCAAGGCGCAGCGTACTTAGAGTTCCACATGTTTAATAAATATGAAACTCAAAAACAATACAGAAGAAAACGAAACGTGATGTTCTGGGCTGCTCACAGGCAGCTACACAAAAACAAGATCCCACAAACAACAGGTGGGAAAAGGCTACCTAAATATGATCCCCAATCAGAGACAATGATAGACAGCTGCCTCTGATTGGGAACCATACCAGGCCAACAAAGAAATAGAAAACATAGATTGCCCACCCTAGTCACACCCTGATCTAACCAAAGAGAGAATTAAAAGGATCTCTAAGGTCAGGGGGTGACATGCATGGAGATCCTTCTCCTTCGTTTGCTGGCTGAGGCTCTTGCTGCCTGGGCAACATTATCAGGGGTAACATTATCGAGAGCTTTGCCGGGAGCTTCTTCATCATGCTCATATCAGTGTCTGCCCAACGCTTGTCACTGTCAATCACAAGGTGATAATACACAGATGATTCTCTCATTTGGTTTAATAAAATCTCCAGGCTTATTTGAACTGCAGTCATTACAGCAGATAATTGCTGCGTTGAGATGTTAGCCTGGCCCTAGCCTGAGGGATAAGACAAGACTATTGCTATATGAAGGATCTGGTAGATTTTGTGTGTATGTGTGCCTTTTCCGCTCATCTTCCTAAAATTAATATTGCATTTGAATCCAGCTCTGGCTTTTCTTATTTAAACTAACATTGTTATTACTTATTATCTGGACGTGGAGTCATCCGTTCTCACTTTTTTATGTCTGTGCTGTCAAGGCAAATTTCACCGGTGGCTGACTATTGCAATTTTTAACGGTCATTTAAACCAAATTACAGATCTGAATTGGCGGGTCTCAAACTCTCTGAAGGAATGGACTGACAGGGGGTATAACTACAGGACATATTTCACCTCAGTTCAAATTCAGGGGCTTACTTATACTGTTCCTCCTCTTATTGGAAGTTTATGTATATAGACTGACCATGACCATGTTAACACTAAATGTTTTATAAAAACACAATTAATAGATTCCTAAATAGAACCAAATATGTTTGTAAAATTTGACAAATAGTTACTGACACTTGCCAATGGACCTGTCTCAAACAGCTGCATTGAATGGTCTGATTGAAATGGTTCTGTGATGTTGGGTCGTCAGATCAGATGCATGTCTTTGCACTGTGTGTCTGTAGCCTAACTCACAGCTGCACTTTAAACCACTGTGAAAAGGGGATCAGAATAGGCTACTCATGGTTGTCATAGTAGACAGGGGGATTTCATGGTACTTGATTAATGAATCACTAATGTGAAAGGGTAACATTAGCTCTACAGACTAACTTTAGATGAATTGTTTTGTTGCTGTAATTGTTTCTTACATAAGACTGAAAGGCAAATAATGTGTTAAAGTGATGTTGAAATCTATATCTGTAGTCAAAATTAATTTGATATCAAAGTAGTAGACAGGTCAAAGGACTAATCATTGTGTAACCATTTTCAATCTATCAAATGTAATCTCAATAACACTGACCATAGCAGCACTCTCCAGTCTTTCATGTCCTTACTAATGAAGGGCAACAGTTCTAGAGAAGAACCATCGACCTGGTAGTGAGGGTCGATTGAGATAATTACCCAATAACTATTACCATACACATTATTGTCACGTTCCTGACCTATTTCTGTTAGTTTGTTGTATGTGTTAGTTGGTCAGGACGTGAGTTTGGGTGGGCATTCTATGTTTTCTGTTTCTATGTTGGTTTAAGGGTTGCCTGGTATGGCTCTTAATTAGAGGCAGGTGTTTGGCGTTCCTCTAATTGAGAGTCATATTTAGGTAGGTTGTTTCACTGTGTTTGTGGTGGGTGGTTGTCTCCTGTGCCAGTGTTTGTCGCACCATACGGGACTGTTCGGTTTGTTTTGTATATCGTTCTTTTGTGTAGTCTATTTTCCTGTTCGTGAGTTCTGCGTTGTATGTGAGTTCGCATGTCCAGGTTTGCTACTCCGTTTTGTTGTTTTGTTAGTTTATAGTCAAGTTCGTGTTTTTGTCTTTTCTGTAAATAAATATGTCAACTCAAGACGCTGCATTTTGGTTTAATCCCTGCTCCTCCTCTTTGGATGAAGAGGAGGAGGAAAACCGTTACAATTATTATCAGTCGGGGGAGATGCTATCATACTTTTAAGGGACATTTCAGGAAATGATTAAGCCCAATCTTTATTCTCTGATTGTTTCAATGTGTTTGTCTAACCATGCAAAGGTCACAATAGTTGATTATAAAAAAGAATCAATGCCAAATACAAAAAAGTCATTAGGAAATCAGTGGGGTAGATGTTGTGTGACTTTCTCCATGTCTGAGATTATCTCAATGTTGGGGGAAGGCAAAACAGACACCAAGTTATTTATGTAGTTGCTCTGGTCTTTGATTTGTATGAGTCAAAGGAGTCAGTGACCTTGTGTTGTTGACTGCCCCAATAAAGAAACTGGACGCTAATTGCCTTTGGCACTGAAGTGAACTTGAGGACAAAATAGAATCTGATAATATAGCAATTATGAAGTCAATAATTCGTCTTTAGTTTCAAACTTGGACAATGTCATTTCCTCTAATTAATTCAATCGGTGATGCATTCAATTCATTTTTTTCTTCTGAATCATAATTAAGTTTAATTGTCAGCAAATCAATCAATCATCATCAAGCAGCAATGGCTACTGAAGCGTGGACCAAAAATAAAACAATGTGATTACAAACAAGAGGCTTGGATGTGTCAACCTCTCTGGACCAAGTCTGTGCATCACACCTCCAAAAAATACTTTCTCCTATGGACTTTTATTTCATTTTTTTGGTTCATTTCTGGAAACATGAATTTGTCCCTCGACTCCGCACTCAATGTCAGTTGTCAATCACCGTGACTTCATTAAAGGATTTGACAGGATAAAAAGTCACATACTGAATACCGGATAGGTGCAGTGAAATGTGCTCCAAATGTGAAACGTGAAATTAAATTAAGTGAAATGTGGGCAGCAGAGCGTTGGGCCAGTAACAGAAAGGTATCTGGTTTGATTACCTGAGCCGACACGGTGAAACATCTTTCGATGGGCACTTGAGCAAGGCACTAATTTGCTCCAGGGGTGCCGTACTACTATGGCTGACCTGTAAATCAACCCATTCAATTATCCTGTAGTCCATCAAAAGGTCAATGATACAGAAAGATCCATTATGGGGGGCAATGGACTGTTGGAGTCATGTAGGCAAAGATAGTAGGACTACAGTCTAGGTTCCTCATCACAGGAGACTCGGTCTTATGGACATAAACCAGCTAGCTAGCTAAACAACAATGTCTGCTCCTCTACTTTGCCAAACAAATCAAAATGCAAAATTAGCTATTCTCGTGTTATCTGTGCAGAGTACTATCACTTATCAACAGATGAATTTGAGATTTTGTACACTAGCCACATTTATATTTTTTGCATTACATTGTTTATAATTTACCTAGCTATGTCCTGCCACAATGTTTGCTAAGTTAGTTAGCTAGCTTCTCACATTCAGCTAAACCAAATATTATCTATACTCTCTGGCTAAACAAACTGGTTGACATCAATACATGTTCAATTCCTTTCTTGTTTCTAGAAATTTGTTTTTTATTGAGCTAGTGAAGTAGTACAATAATACTTTGGTTGGTTTCTACTCACTCAATCCAACCAGGAGACTGGGTGTGGATCCAGTCCCTGAGGAGAATAGACTGGAAGCAGCCCCGTTGGGAAGGCCCATACCAGGTTCTGTTAAACCACGCCTTTGCCATTAGAACAGCTGAGAGATTCACTTGGGTCCATGTTACCCACTGCAAGAAGGTACGTACCCATATAAGCACTGCTGATCACACACAGAGTTAGGAGAAGAACCGAGTACCAACAGGGTCCGGGGGTTACCTCCTTAACGAAGATTTCCTATCCCGACCGTTCATCACTGTGTGTGCTCCTAGAAGTGTGAGTATGGAGTGGTACCTAGCAGACCGACTAAGGGCAGGAGAGGGTTGGCGGTTTTTGGGAAGAGTAGGGGCTCTGAGCTGCATCATAGTCTTGGTAACCTTTCTGATACATCCAGATCCACCACCTGCCGGTACTAATTATATGACGCCATTGTCATTGATAAGAAGTAAAAGATAAATGATATAATACACTGATGAGTGTCTTACAGAATAAGGAGTCAAAGAAGATCAAGATGTCGGATTTAAGGTAAATATTAAACAATTCCCTAGGAAAGCAAATAACTTTACAGGGATTGGGTTGGCCGGATTGAAGTACACGGCCAACCCACCTCGGTTCACTTTAACTCCTGATAAGTACCAGTGTTATAGATACAAGAATGGCACCGAGAACTTAGATGATTTTAATGGCTGAAAGGTAATCGTTAATGTGACTGACTTAGGTTTGGAAGTACAGGAGACTATTCTTAACCTCACAGCACCTATAACTGATGTAGGGTGGGCTCGTACTAGCAAAGGATGCATACGACAGAAACTACCAGAAAGGGTGGATAGGCACTTTCGCCCCGGTGTTATTGGTCCAACCAGTACGAGTTAGTCATCAGAGGCCTGTTATAGGAGGCTAAAGTAGGCACAGGAGGAGTTTTGACCAGGAGGGGAGTAGCTTTGTCTAGATGGATGCTATTGGCATCCTCAGGGAAGTTACAGATTAATACAAAGCTATGAATCAAATAGGTGAAGACTTTACCACTACGTTCTTTTGGTGGTTGACAATAAATAAAAATGTGGATTGGATTAATGACATCTATTATAATCAACAGAGATTCGTGAATGATACTGGGGATGCAGTAAAGGGATTCTCTGACCAATTATCCGCCACCTCCCTCATGACCTGGTAAAATAGACTGACTCTCGATATGTTAATTGGCAGAAAAGGGCAGGGTATGTAGAATGATTGGGGTTCATTGCTGTACATTTATTTTTTAATAACACAGCTCCAGACGGATCAGTGACTAAGGCCCTGGCTGGTTTAACCACATTAGCTCACGAATTAGCAGAGAACACTGGGCTGGATAATTCTCTAACAAAGTGGTTTGACAGGGTGTTTGGGAAATGGAAAAAGGTCATAATCACTGTGTTGTGGGCAACTTTCACCTGTATGAGTGTTTTGGTTCTGTGTGGATGTTGTTTGGTCCCATGTGTGAGAGGTTTGATCACCAGGACTCTGGAGAGGTCAGTGACGCAACAGATGGTGAGATACTGACCGATTCCGAGCTCCGGCCAGTAGGATGACGAATACAGACCTCCAGGCCTAGGAGATGGCTCCGTTTCTTTTAACTACGAGGAGCCAATGTTGGATGAGTCTATTTTTAATGTTTAGACTGTTTTTTATGAAGATTGTAATAAAAATCCTAACAGGAATCGTTATAATTGGATATAGGCCTATAACAGTCATTGATGAATATCGAATGAACATACATGTATTGGTTTGGATTATTCTTGTATACCATTTATGTTTCCATATAGTGTTTGATGTATCAGTGTGTATTATTTAGTCATTAAGGGTGGATTGTTAATGGAATTTATATGTTTAAATTAATGATTAGAATATTCCACCCTGAAACAATATAATTGTATGAAATTGATTAGAAACATAAAATTATTGTTAATGATGTGTGTAGTTTTAGTCAGTAAAATTATATTAAATGATGTGTGTAGTTTCAGTCAGAATTAGGGTAAAACAATATATCTGTACTATGTCTTTGTAGTATCTTAAACATAGACTGTCTGAGCAAAATTCGGTGCCGACCTTGGCTAGGGGCCACTGAGATATTTAGGAGAGGGCAGGGAGTGCTTCTCACGGTTTCCCTAATCTTTATCGGCTGGGTAGTGATACAGTATGTGCGTAGGATACCTACTGTTTGTGTGTGAAGGTATGTGCGTAAGGAGCCTGTATAAAATGGATGGTTTTGTACAACGGACTGGGACGTCCTCGTGAATAAACATTTTGGCTATTGTAGCTGGGACTCTGTCTGTTTCATTTCAACCAGTATCTTACAAATTATGGGTAACAGAATGAGCAGTTTAATTGAAGTTCAGTTTATGAACATTGATAGAATTCACATAACAGCCTCCTACTGGCCCTCCAACACCACTTCCAGCAGCATCTGGTCTCCCATCCAGGGACTGACTGTGAAGGTTTTCTTCCAGGGGTAAAGGAGAGGACCAAAATGCAGCGTAGCCAGTGCTCAACATGTTTAATTAAACAATAACCATGAACACTTAACAAATAACAAAATAACAAACCGTGAAAACCGAGACAGTCCTATCTGGTGCAGAACAAACACTGAGACAGGAAACAAACACCCACAAAACACCAGTGAAACCCTGGCTGCCTTTGTATGACTCTCAATCAGAGACAAACGATACACACCTGTCTCTAATTGAAAATCATACCAGGCCGAACACAAAACCCCACATAGAAATAGAAAACCTAGACTAACCCACCCAACTCACGCCCTGACCAACTAAAACAAATACATAACAAAGGAAAACAGGTCAGGAACGTGACAGAACCCCCCCCCTTAAGGTGCGAACTCCGGGCGCACCAGCACAAAGTCTAGGGGAGGGTCTGGGTGGGCGTCTGTCCACGGTGGCGGCTCTGGCGCTGGGCGAGGTCCCCACCCCACCATAGTCACTCCCCGCTTCCGTATCCCCCGCCCAATGACCACCCTCCAACTAAACCCACCTAAATGAAGGGGCAGCATCGGGATAAGGGGCAGCACCGGGATAAGGGGCAGCAGCTCCGGGCTGAGGGACTCTGGCAGGTCCTGGCTGAGGGACTCTGGCAGGTCCTGGCTGAGGGACTCTGGCAGGTCCTGGCTGAGGGACTCTGGCAGGTCCTGGCTGAGGGACTCTGGCAGGTCCTGGCTGAGGGACTCTGGCAGGTCCTGGCTGAGGGACTCTGGCAGGTCCTGGCTGAGGGACTCTGGCTGGTCCTGGCTGAGGGACTCTGGCTGGTCCTGGCTGAGGGACTCTGGCTGGTCCTGGCTGAGGGACTCTGGCTGGTCCTGGCTGAGGGACTCTGGCTGGTCCTGGCTGAGGGACTCTGGCTGGTCCTGGCTGAGGGACTCTGGCTGGTCCTGGCTGAGGGACTCTGGCTGGTCCTGGCTGAGGGACTCTGGCTGGTCCTGGCTGAGGGACTCTGGCTGGTCCTGGCTGAGGGACTCTGGCAGGTCCTGGCTGAGGGACTCTGGCAGGTCCTGGCTGGCGTCGCTGGCAGCTCCTGACTGGCTGGCGTCTCTGGCAGCTCCTGACTGGCTGGCGTCTCTGGCAGCTCCTGACTGGCTGGCGTCTCTGGCAGCTCCTGACTGGCTGGCGTCTCTGGCAGCTCCTGACTGGCTGGCGGCTCTGGCAGCTCCTGACTGACGGACGGCTCTGGCGGCTCCTGACTGACGGACGGCTCTAACGGCTCGGGACAGACGGGCGGCTCTAACGGCTCGTGGCAGACGGATGGCTCAGACGGCGCTTGGCAGACGGATGGCTCAGACGGCGCTGGGCAGACGGATGGCTCAGACGGCGCTGGGCAGACGGATGGCTCAGACGGCGCTGGGCAGACGGATGGTTCAGACGGCGCTGGGCAGACGGATGGCTCAGACGGCGTTGGGCAGACGGATGGCTCAGACGGCGTTGGGCAGACAGATGGCTCAGACGGCGTTGGGCAGCCGGGCAGTTCAGGCACCGCTGGGCAGACGGCAGACTCTGGCCGGCTGAGACGCACAATCGGCCTGATGCGTGGTGCCGGAACTGGAGGTACCGGGCTGAGGGCACGCACCTCAGGGCGAGTGCGGGGAGGAGGAACAGGGCTCTGGAGATGCACTGGAAGCCTGGTGCGTGGTGTAGGCACTGGTGGTACTGGGCTGGGGCGGGAAGGTGGCGCCGGATATACCGGACCGTGAAGGAGGACACGTGCTCTTGAGCACCGAGCCTCTCCAACCTTACCAGGTTGAATGGTCCCCGTAGCCCTGCCAGTGCGGCGAGGTGGAATAGCCCGCACTGGGCTATGTAGGCGAACCGGGGACACCACCTGTAAGGCTGGTGCCATGTACGCCGGCCCGAGGAGACGTACTGGAGGCCAGATACGTTGGGCCGGCTTCATGACATCCGGCTCGATGCCCAACCTAGCCCTCCCAGTGCGGCAAGGTGGAATAGCCCGCACTGGGCTAAGCACGCGTACTGGGGACACCGTGCGCTTTACCGCATAACACGGTGTCTGACCAGTACGACGCCCTCTCACTCCACGGTAAGCCCGGGGAGTTGGCTCAGGTAACCAACCCGGCTTCGCCACACTCCCCTTTAGCCCCCCCCCAAGAAATTTTTGGGTGAGCCTCTCGGGCTTCCAGCCTCTCTTACGTGCTGCCTCCTCATACCAGCGCTCCTGGGCTGTGGCTGCCTCCTTCTCCTCCCGAGAGCGGCGATTCTCTCCAACCCTTCCCCAGGGTCCTTTTCCGTCCATGATCTCCCAAGACCATTCCTCCTGTGTCCAGTAGTCCTGTGTACTGGGCCGCTGCTGCTCCCCGTTGCTACGCTGCTTGTTCCGGGTTTGGTGGGTGTTTCTGTGAAGGTTTTCTTCCAGGGGTAAAGGAGAGGACCAAAATGCAGCGTAGCCAGTGCTCAACATGTTTAATTAAACAATAACCATGAACACTTAACAAATAACAAAATAACAAACCGTGAAAACCGAGACAGTCCTATCTGGTGCAGAACAAACACTGAGACAGGAAACAAACACCCACAAAACACCAGTGAAACCCTGGCTGCCTTTGTATGACTCTCAATCAGAGACAAACGATACACACCTGTCTCTAATTGAGAATCATACCAGGCCGAACACAAAACCCCACATAGAAATAGAAAACCTAGACTAACCCACCCAACTCACGCCCTGACCAACTAAAACAAATACATAACAAAGGAAAACAGGTCAGGAACGTGACACTGACCCAGACCAACCCTGCTTAACTTCAGCAAGTCAGCAGTAGTATGCAGGGTTGTATGCTGCTGGACATAGTCTATATAAAGCCCCACAGTTCACAGTGCGTGTCAGAGCAAAAACCAAGCCATGAAATTGAAGGAATTGTCCGTAGGGCTCCGAGACAGGATTGTGTTGAGGCACACATCTGGGGAAAGGTACCAAAAACAATTCTGCAGCATTGAAGGTCCACTGGAACACAGTTTTCTCCATCATTCTTAAATGGAAGAAGTTTGGAACCACCAAAACTCTTCCTAGAGCTGGCCGCCTGGCCAAACTGAGCAATCGTGGGAGAAGGGCCTTGATCAGGGAGGTGACAAAGAACCCGATGGTCACTAACAGAGCTCTAGAGTTCCTCTGTGGAGATGGGAGAACCTTCCAGAAGGACAACCATCTCTGCAGCACTCCACCAATTAGGCCTTTACGGTAGAGTGGCCAGATGGAAGCCACTCCTCGGTTAAAGGCACATGACAGCCCGCTTGGAGTTTGCCAAAAGGTACCTAAAGACTCTCAGACCATGAGAAACAAGATTCTCTGGTCTGATGAAACCAAGATTGAACTCTTTGGCTTGAATGCCAAGCGTCAAGTCTAGAGGAAACCTGGCACCAACCCTATGGTGAAGCATGGTGGTGGCAGCATCATGCTGTGGGGATGTTTTTCAGCGGCAGGGACTGGGAGACTAGTCAGGTTCGAGGCAAAGATGAAAAGAGCAAAGTACACAGAGATCCTCAATGAAAACCGTCTCCAGAGCGCTCAGGACCTCAAATTGGGTCGAAGGTTAACCTTCCAACAGAACAATGACCCGAAGCACACAGCCAAGACAACGCAGGAGTGCCTTCGGGACAAGTCTCTGAATGTCCTTGAGTGGCCCAGCCAGAGCCCGGACTTGAACTCGATCGAACATCTCTGGAGAGACCTGAAATAGCTGTGCAGCAACACTCCCCATCCAACCTGACAGAGCTTGAGAGGATCTGCAGAGAAGAATGGGAGAAACTCCCCAAATACAGGTGTGCCAAGCTTGTAGCATCATACCCAAGAAGACTCAATGCTGTAATCACTGCCAAGGTGCTTCAACAAAGTACTGAGTAAATGGTCTGAATACTTATGTTAATGTGATATTTCACTTCTTTTTTTTTATAAGTAAGCAAAAATGTACTTTAAAAAATGTGCTTTGTCATTATGTGGTATTGTGTGTAGATTGATGAGGGGGGGAAACGATTTAATCAATTTCAGAATAAGGCTGTAACGTAACAAAATACTTTCCGAACGCACTGTATATATTCTACAAAACCTACTGAGTATTCCCTACGATAATTTTACTGCTGCACCTAAAATAGTTTTTGCTCTATAAGCTCAGCTTGGTCTCATAGACTAAATGTAACATAGTAGATGTAAATCAGGGGCTGTCAAATTTGTATAATATGTTAGGTTTGGTATGGTTACATAAAACAAGTGGTTACTGAAGGCAAAAATGAAAGAAGGTTCGTTAAACCTAACATATTATACTAAACGTAGCATCTCTGATTTACATACAGAATAATACAAAATGCTCTGAGACCAGTTTATGATACTGCATAGCAACCAATGCTTTATATACACACTAGATAACAGACAGAGGGTGCTGTTTGGAAACTCACACCTCCATCTTGGCACTCCCCCACTAATGTAAAACATATTTTGGAAGCTATAGAAATGCATGTACACATTTTTACATTTGTTTTAGCCATAATGCATACTTAAATTATATTATGTGAGCTGAACACAAAAATCCAATATTTAAAAAATCCTTAAAGTATCATTTTTAGAAAGTACTAATGTTACTGTCCCCACTACCGTTGTGAACTACAACACAAAATATACTTAAATACATGTAATTTTGTCCTTGAAACATCTAAAGGAAATACTGTAAAATTCCGATGGAAGACTGCATTTGATCTGATGAATGGCAACATGGTCGACCGGTGGTTTCAAAACCTCTCTTTGGCCAAAACATATCATCTGCAATCCAGGGTCTATTACGTCATAAGTAGCGACCTAGTAATGCAAAAAACCCAGGTCTGCTTCTTGTATGTATACTGGTATTTTTGCAATAAAAAATCAAATGTGAACAATCTTACCATGAATGCCTTACCAAGGTCTGTCCTAGAAAGCCCACATAAACTTTGATCGCCTGAAAGGCCAAACCGTTTTTTTTTTTTTTTTTTACAGATGTTTGGGCTCTAAAATGTGTTTATTAAGATCAAGTTTGATCCCCACTGTGAACTATTTTAAAGATCACTACAAATCTAAATACTTAAATAAACTGTGATCCATTCTGACTACTGCATTTGTCATCACACAGGACCACGTGCTGACACCTCCAGCAGGCTATGACGAGGCTCCCGGGTTGACTCTTACATGAAGGATGAAAACGACTACATTGACCACAAACCTTTGTTAGTTACGGCCACTTTCACCATGATCCATAACGTTGTTTTGATGGCATTGTAGAGGAGGAAGAAAGAAGCTGACTCGGCAGAAAATCTGTCTCCTGTAGCAGGTGTTTTTATTTTTGTTCTTTCGCCCCAAGCAAGGAGTTTTTGTATGGAGGTCAACGAGTGTTGAATTTGGTCAACAACAAAAAATATGGCTTGTTTGCGACTTGAGGTTTATTTGATCGAATAGAAGTTTCATAATGCTTAAGTTAAGAGTGTACTGATTTAAGTAGGACACGTGACATCCAGGCTAATTTGATAAAAACACTTTATATCGAAGTTGTCTCGAGGTGGCTATGCAAATTCATGGAAACCGAGTGGCGGACCGGTCTAATGCACTGCATCTGAGTGCTAGAGGCGTCACTATAGACCCTGGTTCGATTCCAGGCTGCGATTGGGAATCCCATAGGGCGTCACGCAATTGGCTCACCGTTGTCCAGGTTAGGGTTTGGCTGGGTTAGGCCGTCATTGTAAAGAGTTTGTTCTTAATGGACTTGCCTAGTTAAAAAAATTAAATGACTTGAGGTTAGTAGCATATCTTTTTTTTTTTTAAGAAGCATATCTCTTGCCATTGAATACAGGCTGGTAACGTCAACAACCCTCATCGACGATTCAAAATAGATTACAACAATGAGATGTATCCACCAATCCAAAGAAAGGATAGGCGGGCGCGAGACAGCCCGCTGTGCCACTTTGTGGTCAACGACTCCCATTGTCAGTATATCCGTAATTTTTGGTGCCATTCAGCAATATGGCACAATCGGGAATTTTATGTAGGAATTGTGGATGATGTCATTATCACGATCTGCTGGTTTTAATGTTTAATGTTATACCTCGGAAATAAACATTTTTTGGATACCTTTACTGGGGCTTTTCTTTATGATGATAGCCAAAGGGTTTCACTGGGTTGATATCTCGGGTCTGTTACTAGTGCCGTTTCAACTAGTTTTATCTTGTTCTTGATACCATGTCTTGTTTTGATGTGTTTTGACTGATGTCACTTCTATGCTAATATGGCAAAAACTCACAAACTAACCAACAACTGTATAATGTATTTACCCCTTGTTAACCCTCGCAAGGCTGCCGGCCCAGAAGGCATCCCGTCCTCAGAGCATGCGCAGACCAGCTGGCTGGAGTGTTTACGGACTTATTCAATCTCTCCCTATTCCAGTCTGCTGACATCACATGCTTCAAAATGTCCACCATTGTTCCTGTACCCAAGAAAGCAAAGGTAACTGAACTAAATGACCATCGCCCCATAGCACTCACTTCTGTCATCATTAAGTGCTTTGAGAGACTAGTCAAGGAGCATATCACCTCTACCTTATCTGACACACAAGAGCCACTTCAATTTGCTTACCACCACCAATAGATCCACAGACGATGGAATCGCTATTGCACTGCACACTGCCCTATCCCATCTGGACAAGAGGAATAACTATGTAAGAATGCTGTTCATTGACTATGGCTCAGCATTCAACACCATCGTAACCTCCAAGCTCATCATTAAACTTGGGGCCCTGGGTCCCGTCCTGTGCAACTGGTTCCTGGACTTCCTGACGGGCTGCCCACGGGTGGTGAAGGTAGGAAACAACAACTCCACTTCGCTAATCCTCAACACAGGGGCCCCACAAGGGTGTGTGCTCAGCCCCCTCCTGTACTCCCTGTTCACCCATGACTGCGTGGCCATGCATGCTTCCAACTCAATCATCAAGTTTTCAGATCACACAACAGTAGTAGGCCTGATTACCAACAATGACGGGACAGCCTACAGGGAGGAGGTGAGGGCCCTGGGAGTGTGATGCCAGGAAAATAACCTCTCACCCAACATCAACAAAAGAAAGGAGCTGATCGTGGACTTCAGGAAACCGCAGAGGGAGCACCCCCTATCCACATCGACGGGACCGCAGTGGAGAAGCTGGAAAACTTCAAGTTTCTCGGTGTACACCTCACAGACAGGGTGGTGAAGAAGGCGTAACAGTGCCTCTTCAACCTCAGGAGGCTGAAGAAATGTGTCTTGGCACCTAAAACCCTCACAAACTTTGACAGATGCATAATTGAGAGAATCCTGTTGGGCTGTATCACTGCCTGGTACGGTAACTGCACTGCCCGCAACCACATGGCTCTCTCTATACTGTATTCTATTCTACTGTATTTTAGTCTATGCCACTTTGACATTGCTCATCTTAATATTTATATACTCCATTCCTTTGCTTTAAATGTGTGTGTATTGTTGTTAAATTGGTAGACATTACTTGTTAGATATTACTACACTGTTGGAGCTAGAAACACAATCATTTCACTACACCTGCAATAACATCTGCTAAACATGTGTATGTGACCAATACAATTGTATTTGTATTTGAGAGACCACAAGTGCTCATTGACCACATGTATTTATGTTTTTAATAAGCATTGGAGACGAAATATAGTTTACATGTTGTCAACAATCGAAGCCAACCCTGTCTGTTTCCCCCATAGTTGCGCATGCGTCGGTGTTGTTACTAAACTAACCAACCCATCTCTACACGTTCTGCGTTCTACAATCACAAGTCGGACATTTATGAGTTTCTTATTTCCGACTAGTACATGAACGCGGCATAACAGCATGACTTAAGTGATAGAACGTCAGCGAATCATATTTCAGATACTTTATCCACCCTTTGTTATAAGCCAATAGAAATATCTCGCGGTGAATAGGAAACGCCCATCATGAGCTTTTGATTGATTTCCGGTGTCTGTGAGATTACTTAGCTAGCCAGTTGCGGTACACTTTTCTTGTTTTGACCAGTGGTGATTGTAACAACGTCTTTAAAACGCAGATTTTGAAATTGTTCACATAAATGGGCAATTTTTGAACAGGTACTTGTCTGAATTTTCGTTCAGGGAAGGTAAGCTGGCAACTGGATAGTAGCTAGCTAGCTACCGTTGGCTTTCAAGCTAAGTAACGTGAGCTGGTTAGCTTACAAGCTAGCAGATCTGGTTGGTTTGCTAAATTTGTGTTGTGAACGTTCTTGTCGTTCGTTTATCGAGTCGTAAACTATGCCTATTTCATTATGGATAATAAGCAACAATGCTAGATTCCATCGCAAATGAATATGTATGCTTGATTTGTAATTGCAAACCTGGCGTCCAGCTAACAATCTGGACGTATCTTAACAATTTAACTAGCTACTGTAACTATATAAGATATATAGCTTAACTAACTAGCTATGTGTTCAAAGTCATTTTGCAGAATTAGTTGCCTGCATAGGAACACGTGAACAAACACGGATACAATGTCAACATTGCTAGTTGCCATAGTAGTTAGCTAAGCAACGATCTTAGTTAACTAACTTGTCAACTGCTGTAGCCAACGGCAATAACAATGCTCTTTGGTAGTATGCGAATAAAATAATGTATCTAACTGGGCTAACACTCAACCTCCATGTTAAATAACCATTAAACACCATTAACACCAGACATCACAAATTTGTATATCTGGATTATTTCCCGGTGGGGTTTAAAGTGCTTGGCCTGGCAGAGCTGTAACAGTTAGGCCTGTGACGTCATGACATGAATGAGGCACGTCTGTCTGAGCAGTTGCATGGTCAGCAGATCAGATTCAGCAACCATCGAGGTCAGGTTGCCCCATTTTGTGTGTGTTGAGTAGAGGGTCTCATCAGTCATTTGGTCTCGTGTGGCTGTTGGTAGAGCATGGTGCTTTCAACGCCAGAGTTTTGGGTTTGATTGTCATGGGGGACCAGTATGAAAATGACTCTAAATTAATAAAAATGTAACATTTGTTCTGTCAATTGTATCCTCAGTGACGCCATTGAATGGCACAGGCAACACTTGTTGTGGGACCGACCTAGACGGAGAAGTTGCCCCTCCATGAGTAATGAACCTGAACCCATTCTGGAGCATGTCTACCAATACTGGTCGCAAGGTAAGGGAGCGCTCTTCCTCTTCTGCACTGAAAGCCAACTTCTGTCAAGTTCACCCAACACACACGCGAGAAGAGAGACAAAAAAACAGGATCTTCACAAGTTCCCAAAGAGACACCCACACACTGAAAGTAAGCCTAGTGTGGTCTGTCCCCCTAACGGTTTCCCATAAAGACGGCATGGCTTCCTTGGAGCTTTGTGCATTTTACTGCTGTTACCACCTGTCTTTTGTTTGAGAGAAATCTTGGAGGACTGGAATTGTGGCATGGGAATGTTTTGCTTGAGGCGTGTGGTGTCCTCTAATAATGCATTAGGCCTACTCATGCCTTTTCACCAACTCCTTGCCAGGGACACGCCTTTGCAATCTCATCCCAAAAGAGGGCTGTTTCAGAGTTGTCTTTTACTACCTGGTGCTCTGTAGGGCTGTGACAATACTAGTATTGCAATATTTGACACGAAGCAGACCTAACTCTTTGGTCCTTTAATAACCTGCTGTATGTAAAATATTGTCTAAAGCTTGGAAAATACATTTGACTGGATGACAACTGATTGTTTCAAGTTATGGTGTTTTCCTAAAAGTTAAATCTCTTGTTTCCTTGCCACTATACTAACGCGTATCATGGTACTGGTATCGTCCCAGCCGTAGTCCTCTGGAGGTTGCAGCTGCAACTATAGTCAGACATGACTTGTCACAACACATGCATGGTTGTTGCAGGAGGAGCCTGTTGCTCCTGGGAAATCCACTTGGATTTGATGTTAAACTGTAGTTTGACCAGAGCAATGGTGAACTACTCAACTTTTGTTTGATGTTTGCTAATTGCTAAGATTCAGTTGGGTGAAAGCTGTTTGTCATGTGTCTGCTGTTATTGCCATTCAGTCTGTTGCCTACATACCTCAATGACTTCTGCGAGATGGTAGGCACCAACTTCCAGTTTGGCATACAGGCGTCACATTGGCGAAGTAGCTCTGCCCGTAGTAACATAGGTATGACTACTCTGTCCTGCCTTGTCAGATGAATGGTTCACTCATTGCTCTGTGCCTCCTAAAAACATTAATAATTCTACAACGTGGTTTGTTTAATAGCACTCACTGTGTGCTGTCCGTTAACCTGCATTTTTCCGTTAGTTGCAGAGGGATGGGTTTGTTGCTAATCCGTTCCTTAGCTTACTGGCATATCTCCTGCTGTGAACTAGCCTATCCTCCTCCCCTGTGCTTCCCACTGAGCTAGCATTGGTGGGATATGATGCGGGCTGTGTTTAGGGATGCTCTCTGTGGGTGCTCTCACCTCCCATGGAACAAGGAAACTGATGCCAGACCAGACTCTCTGAAACCTGTGAGGTTGTCACCACATGCCTTTGCCCAGGGCTCAACGTGTGCTCCCACTGCTGTTTGTGTGTTGCCTTGTAGTTCGACAACAGAGCTTGCCTCTGTTTATGCAGGTAGATTTAACTAACAGACTTGCTTGAAATTGGTTGTCTGCGTTCTCTGCAACATGGTGAATAGTGTTTTCTAAGTGGTTTCAATCTAGGCATATTCCCCTCGTTGTAATAATCAATGCTACCAGTTTTTACTTCGTAGACATATATATTGAGTTGTTAAATGCCTTTTGTTCACTCTTCTGCTGAGCAGAGATCTGACGGTGAGGAACAGATTGGAGAGCAGCAGCAACAAAGAGCCAGTCCAGTCCGTCCTAGCTTTGGGAAGAAGCAGCTTCCCTCCATCCCCAAGAATGCAGTCCCCATCACCAAGCCGGCCTCTCCTGCCACCACAGCCCAGTTGGCCAACGGAACACATGCCTCCTACGGTCCATTCTACCTGGAGTACTCGCTGCTGGCTGAGTTGTAAGTACGGGCCCCAGATCAAACTTTATTTTGGGTTGTGGATGTAGTAGACACTACTGGATACTGGCTACCTTTTAAAATGCTTCATGCCTACCTCCTTTGCTAGAGGTAATCACTGATCTGTATGCGACTGGATAAGTGAAGGTAAGATTTGTTTTCACCAATCCAACCATGTCAGATCATTGATTAGCCTACCTGAAGGAAGGAAGGAAGGATGTATTTGCGCATAGGCCACTATGTTATGTAGTTAATTTAGAGAAGCTGTTGATGAAAAATGCGCTGTTAATTTCCATATCAATTTTCTGCTGCATTGATTTAATTCCATGTTACCTTGTGACCCACAGCACCCTAGTGATCAAGCAAAAACTGCCTGGAATCTATGTGCAGCCATCCTACAAATCAGCATTGAGTAAGAGCCTAATCTGTCCTCATGTTTGACTGCATAATCTACACATAATCTATACAAAGGGATCATGAGATTCTCTTCTTTCCAGTGTGGTTCGGGGTCATTTTCATCAGACATGGCTTGTACCAGGATGGAGTCTTCAAGTTCACTGTGTATATTCCAGATAACTATCCTGATGGTGAATGTCCTGTGAGTACTTTTGTGGACCTGCTGTAACATTACAACACAGCTGTTTACACAAAATAAAGACTTTTCTTTGGCACGTTTCAAAGGTTAGTTTGTTCAGCCTTTCCTGCTTTGGTGGCTGAGACTGATTGGTTTGTGACTATCATACAGTGCATTCGGAAAGTATTTGCTTACATAAGTATTCAGACTCTTTACTCAGTACTTTTTTGAAGCACCTTTGGCAGTGATTACTGCCTCGATTCTTCCTGGGTATGACGCTACAAGCTTGGTACACCTGTATTTGGGGAGTTTCTCCCATTCTTCTCTGCAGATCCTCTCAAGCGCTGTCAGGTTGGATGGGGAGTGTCACTGCGCTCTGTGTTCAATCGAGTCAAGTCTGCTCTGGCTGGGCCACTCAAGTACAGAGACTTGTCCCGAAGCCACTCCTGTGTTGTCTTGGCTGTGTGCTTAAGGTCATTTTCCTGTTGGAAGGTAAACCTACCCCCCAGTCTGAGGTCCTGAGTGATCTGGAACAGGTTTTCATCAAGGATCTCTCTGTACTCTGTTCATCTTTCCCTCAATCCTGACTAGTCTCCCAGTCCCTGCCTCTGGAAAAATATCCCCACAGCATGATGTCTACCACCACCATGCTTCACCTTAGGGGTGGTATTGGTGAGGTGAAGAGTGGTGTCTGGTTTCCTCCAGACATGACGCTTGGCTTTCAGGCCAAAGAGTTCAATCTTGGTTTCATCAGACCAGAGAGACTTGTTTCTCATGGTCAGTCCTTTAGGTGCCTTTTGGCAAACTCCAAGCAGTCTGTCGTTCCTTTTACTGAGGAGTGGCTTCTGTCTTGCTGCTCTACCATAAAGGCCTGATTGGTAGAGTGCTGCAGAGATGGATGTCCTTCTGGAAGGTTCTCCCGTCTCCACAGAGGAGCTCTGTCAGCGTGACCATCGGGTTCTTGGTCACCTCCCTGACCAAGGCCCTTCTCTCCTGATCTCTTTTTGGCCGAGCGGCCAGCTCTAAAAAGAGTATTGGTGGGTTGTTCCATACTTATTCAATTTAAGAATGATGACGGCCACTGCGTTCTTGGGGACCTTCAATGCTGTAGAAATGTTTTGGTACCCTTCCCCAGATCTGCCTCATCACAATCCTTTCTCTGAGCTCTACGGACAATTACTTCGACCTCATGGCTTGGTTTTTGCTTTGATACGCACTGTCAACTGTGGGACCTTATATAGACACGTGTGCCTTTCATGTCCAAACAATTGAATGTACTACAGGTGGACTCCAATGAAGTTGTAGAAACATCAAGGATGATCATTAGAAACAGGATGCACCTGAGCTCAATTTCAAGTCTCATAGCAAAGGTTCTGAATAATTATGTAAATAAGCTATTTCTGTTTTTATATGAATTTGCTCATTTCCAAACCTGTTTTCGCTTTGTCATTATGAGGTATTGTGTGTTGTTAATCAATTTTAGAATAAGGCTGTAACGTAACAAAATGTGGAAAAAGTTGAGGGGCTTGAAATGCGTGTTTTGTTATTTATGCAGGATTCTAACAGTACTATGTTCTCTCCTGTACCCCTATTCAGAGAGTGGTGTTTGATATCCCAGTCTTCCACCCACTTGTGGACCCTGTTTCAGGAGAGCTTGATGTCAGGAGAGCCTTCACCAAGTGGAGGTCAGTATATGGCTTCTATGCCCAGATCATTACATCCAAATGAATGAGGACGATTTGGAAATGGGTGTTTGTCAGTTACATGTGGCTTGCTATTTTTCCATTAGTGTAATGTCTTCTCCACCATGTACTAGTCACTACTACACAGCCTTAAACATCCCATGATAAGCTAAATGCAGTTACTACTTTTTGATCTATGATGTTACTGCTTCATGTTGTGATTGATATGTGTGTTCTCTCAGGATGTTGTAGTTCTGGTGGTAAATAGTGATACAGTGCTGTCACTGAGTTGCGCTGTGGCGCTGTCTATAGTGTACCTTAGTTAGAACTGGCATGTGTCACATCAATGCCCAGTGTTTACTCTGACTGCTGTTCCAGCTCTGTTCCTCATGGCCTGTTTCTTCAGCTGGACAGTGGCACAGCCTTGTAAGGTCTTCTCTTAAACCTCAGTCTCTATCAGCTGAAGGTGGATTTATAGGAGCACAGCACTATATGTTTTACTGAATGGGGAAAGTTGTCCATGACATTCTCACTGGAAACCTGTCTGTCATTATGGTGTGTCACACTTTGGCTGTGCACTACTGGTGTTTGAGCAGTGCTACTGTTGGGTATTTCACTAGTCTGAGATGAACCTATGCACCATGGATTGCCTTTATGATACTTGTGTATTTACTGTGACTGGAGTTGTATTTGGTTTGCCATTATGTTGAGAGAATCATAATTGTCTCCCTGTGGACATGAAGGCGTAATCACAACCACATCTGGCAAGTCCTGATGTATGCACGCACGGTGTTCTACAAGATCAACACTATGGAACCACTCAACCCAGAAGCTGCTGTGCTGTAAGTCTGTACTTGTTCACTTTCTCCTCAAAGCCTTCTCTTCCTCCTGTAGATGGATACTGGGCCACGCGTACGTATGTGACCTGGGTCAGTTTATATAGGTCAACAAGCAAGCTAGTTGTTGTGTTCCTATTGTGTACCCTGAAACTTCAATTAATAGCCCATACATTTATTTTCTTCAGTCACTGAACACAACCGGTGCTTAGAGACGGGCTTCTGTCTATTTGAGCCAAGTGTGTATTTCCTTAATGCACACAGCTATTGCACAAAATGTTGAAGACTACCAAACCTAATTGTGACCAGTATAAACATAACAAATCTATCGCAGATCATACACCCCCAATTTGGCACTTCGGCACCATGGAGAGCTTGAATTTGACGTGTTTATTTTTGATGGTGAGCAATGTTTTTAATGCACTTGACTGGGATTATCAGAGCTGTGTCCATGGTAAATTCATAAACAATTAATTTAGACCCATTTATTTACTGAAATGTGTGCCGATGCCCGGCTACTAAAAGGGATAGGCGGCTGTTGAGACTTGCCGTTTAATTGAAATGTTGTGGTGAGTCCGTTTTTCTTAATTTTCTGAGCTAATGAATTAGATTGTGGCCAGGTTGGGGCAATTATCACTTCACACTGTATTGACTGGCAAATTGCATGTATAATCAAATGTATTAGTCACATGTGCTGAGTACAACAGGTGTAGACCTCACACTGTTTTTTCAGGTACGACAAGGATGTGCAGGTGTTCAAAAGCAAGGTGGTAGACAGCGTCAAACTATGCAACAGTCACCTCTTCGACCAACCCAAGATGGACGATCCTTATGCAATAAGGTTGGTAGTAGGAAAAGCTCATTCCTGGAATTCCATTTCTCATAGCTCACGAACAATCTGAACATTATTATTATTTATTTTTATTTGCTGTCAATAAGAAACCTCCTGCAGCATATGAAAGGAGATGCAATAAATGGTTTGAGAATTTGTTTCTCATAAGTGTTATTTTTTTATGCAAATTTTTCCAGTTTCTCTTCATGGAACCCAGCGATCCACGACGAGGCGAAGGAACGGATGTTCACACATAAAGTGAGTTTTCTAAACCGCAGCAGTGTGCTTTTCAGACTTATGTAAAAGGACACAAAGCTCTGAGTCTGTCTGCTATGGGCCATGGACTCGGGTTCCCTCTGAGCTCACTCCCAAGAGGCTTGTTTTACTTGAATGAGAGCCAGCAGGGCTGTGATTGGTCAAGCTGTGTGAGCGGCCATTTGTTTCGATGGTGCTAGCTGACCAGTGTGGTAATGCGTGTCTGTTATTCTAGAGACGGCCTGAGGATCACAAGGGGCTGCAGGTGTCAGGACTGTCTTGGGTGAAGCCCGGATCTACACAACCCTTCAGCAAAGATGACAACCCTCCCCAGAGCTGAGCTGATCCTGCAGTCCGAGTCAGCAGCCACTAGTGGAAGATGCAGAGCACAATGCCACGCCACAGATTAGCTTCAGCAGCCGTTCAGTCGTATGAATAGGAACTGAACAAGTTGAATGTACTTCATTTTACATTGCAACACTTGCGCTCAGCTTTAAAAGCATTATAGGCATCTTGTGCTCAAACAGCTATAGAACAAAAATGTGTATATTATGTAAGTAAATCAACAATGACAACTGGTTGACTTAGTAACACAGGCTACAATGCAATCAGAGCTTTTTCCCTTTATTTTCTTCTCTGCTCTTTGCACATGCTTGGGTTTGGTCTATGAAGATAACCACTCAAAGCTGGTTGAAAGGTGAGAATAAAAATCAGCATTAATTATAGGTATACTGTATGAGTGGACTGGATTCATGACCGCTTGTTAAGGTGGGCTCAGGACAGTTAATTATTGGGCCTTGGAATGTTTTTCAATGACTTCAGACTGGAGATGGGCTCTAACCGTGGGTATTATTTTGTCCCCAAAAATATTTGACGGAAATAAAATTAGACCAACACTACATTTTTGGTGTGTGGGGAAATGTAGTTTCTTTTGGATTACGGTTTAGTATATTATTTCTTTACTGTGTAAACTATAGGCAAGATGGGTAATATATATTACAGGCATGGTTTTAATGAATATCTTAAGTTAAATCACGTCTATCTTGACATTGCTTTTAATTCAGTTTGAATGTTCTATTTACCCTTGAGCTGATTAAAGGTTTGTGGAAATATAAATATGTGCTGTGGGAATGGCAGCTCTCAACAGACATTGTTTTGCTCAAAGCTGTTGGCTACTTGGCACTATTTATATTGCTGTGAAATGAACTAAACGCATGCTGTTGTCTGGACTGTTGAATTTGGTAAACAATGCATATGTGGACTTCTCATTTTACCGTTCCTATATGGAACCAAAACTTCAGTCAACAGTTGGTGCTGTATAGGTAGTGAGTTTGGAAATATTTTCTTTTGAAAGGAAATAAACATGACAATGCATACCAATGACTCTATATATATTTTTTAAATTGAGCCTTTATATAACTAGTTAAGTCAGTTGAAAACAAGTTCTTAATTACAATGACGGCATAACCCGGATGATGCTTGGCCAATTGTACGCTGCCCTAAGGGACTCCCGATCATGACCTGTAAATGATACAGCCTGAAATCGAACCAGTGTCTGTAGTGACACCTCAAGCCCTGCGATGCAGTGCCTTAGAGAGCTGTGATTTAGGTTTGGGGTAAGCACTGCTTGCCATTGACTAGCTGTGGAGATCTAAGTAGCCTTCATTCATCACATAAGGGTGTGTGGGTCAAGTCGCACGGCAACGTGTTAGAGCTCAATTTGACCTTTGTGACTCCAGACTCCCAAATGCGTGACACCATCCATACAGCGCCTATAAACCCTATTTTCAGATCAAGCATACATTTGTTCTTAATAAATTAGCTGGATAGGTTAATAACCAGGGGTGAACATACGATGTTCGTGTTGAAAAATGAATTAACACGTTAGCGAAGACAGACAATTTATGCTTGATCTGAAAATGTGGTTGGCGTGTGTGATGCAATTTCGGGGCCACAGAGGCACGCGAGGCCAAAAAAGTTTATTTTTCCCCAGTAAGACTCAGAAATTAAGGCTTGTGCTTTGATTTAACTTTCAGAATAATCAAAACGAGCGCGTTGAAGTATATGTGTGAAAAATATGGTTGGATCTCATAGATTTTAGAAAACTTTTCCACTATTTCTGATCTCATGCTGTCAGGCAAGATTTATGGTTCACGTCAAGACCTTAGCAGTACTGTCAAGAGCCACTGGGGGTCACCACACACTAATGACAGGTTGCCATGTTATTTTCCCACTATCTCGCCTGTCAGAGTTAACATTATTATCCGGGAGACTACAGGTTTGTGTTATCAAAGTAAAACCTCCGCGGATTGGCTTCAGATCTACCGCGGCCATCTTGTGTGTCATGCCTTTATAACCAATTTGGTCTAATATTTGTCATTTTATTTTACATATGAGGAGTTATTATGGCACTAAAATGAAAATGAAATGTGTCCATGTGGAACCGACTCCAAATGTAATCTGAGATTATAAAAATTGAACGACTCCTCAATTGTCCAATCAGAGAGCAAGTAACTGATATGCAAATTGATGTCTTCATCGATTCGTCACGTCAGCAGCAGTAGAACCGCTGTGGTCAACTAGTTAACTTCGCTCTTATAATTTTCAGTCAACGGATTTTGCCCCACTTCGGTAAGTAATAAAATAATTTTCTCGTCATAAATAGAAACTATTGGCTTCACACAGAGCTTTTAACTCTGGGAGCAAACTGTCATTCTAATGACTGAGAGACAGTGACGCTCAGCTGTGGTCACTAACGTTACGTTAACAGTGAGAATCCCGGTCTGAAAAGCACCCAACTAGCTAACTACAATATCAGTCAAATGGCTCGCGGAACATTGTGAGTTATTCCATTTCCATAATGGTTCTCACAGTTCGAAATATTGCATTCGTCTTACTAAAGTTATTGACGGCGCTTCGTTATGGTGGTCCTGAACTGACAGCGACCCGCTGTGATGGTACGAGCCTCGAGCCAGCTCAGCATCGTTACCATGAATGTGAATGCAGAGGATAAAGTGATATCAGTCGGTGGTCTCAACGAAAACGAAACTCGGTCGTGTCCATCAACAACTGGTTTAATTGTCTGTGGTCAATCTATTGCATTGTTCCTAATGAATGACTGTCGACCCCCATCCAGCTCTTCCCTCTCCTACTCAGCAGAGGCGTCACGACACCACTGAAGTCGAGAGGAGAGGTGCTTGGAAGGAAAGACAAGTGGGGACACGTGTACGATTCGAGTCTCGAGAAGAACAGATGGTGGGAAAAAATCCCTATGGCTTGGCACCTGACTTTCAGATTCAGAAAGTTAAGATTCAGCTAGTTTCTCTAACTAGGTAGCTAGTTACCTGTTGTGACATGGAAACACATCGAGTGCCAAGCAGCCTTTTACTAGGAGGTGCAGCAAGGCTATTGTGAAGATTCGATGCTCAGATAGCCACGAGCCATAGCTGCACTCAGAGGATGCTGAGGTTAGTGGCCATTATAGACTGGCTTCTTTCTATCATGGGTTCATTGTTACAGATTCTCGCTGTGCCACATAAACCGGGGTTGGTTAGGATTCTAGAAGCTATTCTAAAGTAAAATTCAACAATGCAATAGGATACTTATGAACCTTTCTTACTTCGTAATAATACTGTTATTCTTGGGATTCTTCTTATATAGCGTCTTTACAAACGTGTGTAATCAGCAGTCAGTTGATTAAAGCCGATTGATGATTATCATGGATGTCCGTTGCACGTAGATGTAGTTTGTGCAAATTCTATTTTGATTTCTGATTCCATGATGGAGTTGGATCGTCGACAGACGACGGGTTTGTGAGTTTGGACAGTTTGATGCTGCATTGTGTCTGTCTCTATATCGTTGTCGTTATTGTGGCTGCACTTGTTATCTGTCTTTTTTTGTTGAGGGTGCTTAGATAAGTCACAAGGACTCTGAAATTGACGACGCCTATTTATTTGTTGTGTATCGTGGGTTGGTGATATCATGCTACTTGAGGCAAAGAGGCATAGACTCGTGATAAACAAAGAAAGAAGCAAGCGGCATGCAGAGGTAGCTAGCCCACGGGGCACAGACTTCAATTCAACGTCTATTCCACGTTGGTTCAATGTAATTTCATTGAAATGACGTGTAAACAACGTTGACTCAACCAATGTGTGACCAGTGGGAGGAGGCTAAATGTAAGCAGGAAGCGCAGCAAAACACGAATGCATTTATATTGCACAGACTATGATGGGACCTGTTGAATGTGCTCTGGAATGGCCTTGATCAGTGAAATTAATCTCCATTGTCCAATGTTGCTTTTTTAACTAAATAAAAGTTGATTCAGGTGGGGGTCTTTTGTTATTGGTGGGCCGGTTATTACCCAATACTTTGAGGGTAGAGCCTACAGATAAACCAGCCAAACAAATAGTCTACATTCGATTTGGCTATGAATTATGTTTTACATTTTAAAGTGGGTTTCACTGTAGCTAAAACTTAACTCCAGATATTAACTAGAGCTAGTTTCACTGCAGATCTGGGTTCAACGTCATTTATAAAGACTTTCTAGACTGCATCAAGTCTTCATAAGAACTACATAGATGCTTCACAACCCTAGCATTTATAAGCAAAGTCATAGCCTACCTACGACATGCAATTCCCCAAAAAACCTGCCTGATACTAGATCCTGAAGATTCTGGTCTTCATGAGAATACAAATAAAATAAATGTCTGGAGATGTTCCCTTCTGCACTGTTCAACCAATCTAGTAAATGTGAAGGAAGAGTTAAGATGTGTCACCTTGTTAATGGAAGGGAAGTCGTGTCACAGGCTCTCTCTTCCATTTCCCCTGAAAACCGGAACTTATGGTTGTTGGCAACTCCGCTAAGGCTACACCCAAGGGTAGTGCTATTTCCCCCCCAAAATTGGTTCAATTATTTGAATTGCATTTCCTATTTTTTCTTCTTCGTTGAGCTCAATGCGCACATTGCACACTTTCTCTAGAGATAAATCAGATCCAGCCTGGACTGTGCGATGTAGTAGGGAGTTGTTGTTTCCAACAGGTCAATATTGTACATAGTTTAGCACATAAAACGTGGCAATTAACTAAAATGACCATAATCCATTGCGCATCTACTCGTCCAGTCTGTGTTTCTTTCATGCCTGCTACAGAAGAGACAGAAGAATGCGTGATTGTGAGGTGATATAGAGAGCGGCTGTTGCTTCTTGCAGTAGCTCTACCTGAAAATACATGATCAAGTCATTGATAGTTGGTATTCAGCAGTCATAAAAGTATGTCTTGTTTACTTTGAAGAACTACAAAATAGTGATTTTGTCAGACAGCATAGGTAGCAACTCTATAGAGATGAGATGACTTGGAATAAAATAATAAAGCATCAAATAAAACAAATGTAATATACACAATAAGTGAAATATTTTTGAAAAGCAAACTGGCTCTAACCAGAATAGAAAGAGGAGTGGGAGGCCCTGGTGGACAACTGAGCAAGAGGACACAAGTCCTCAACTGGCAGCCTAGAAGGCCAGCATCCCGGAGTTGCCTCTTCACTGTTGACGTTGAGGCTGGTGGTTTGCGGGTACTATTTAATGAAGCTGCCAGTTGAGGACTTGTGAGGCGTTTGTTTCTCAAACTAGACACTAGACACTCTTCGTATTGTCTGAGATCCCTAAAGATTGAAAAGCTGCCGCGGTCATCCCCCTCTTCAAAGGGGGTGACACTCTAGACCCAAAACTGTTACAGACCTATATCTATTCTACCCTGCCTTTCTAAAGTCTTCGAAAGCCAAGTTAACAAACAGATCACCGACCATTTCGAATCCCACCGTACCTTCTCCGCTATGCAATCTGGTTTCCGAGCTGGTCACGGGTGCACCTCAGCCACGCTCAAGGTCCTAAACGATATCATAACCTCCATTGATAAAAGACAGTACTGTGCAGCCATATTCATCGACCTGGCCAAGGCTTTCGACTTTGTCAATCACCGCATTCTTATCGGCAGACTCAACAGCCTTGGTTTGTCAAATGACTGCCTCGCCTGGTTCACCAACTACTTCACAGATAGAGTTCAGTGTGTCAAATCGGAGGGCCTGTTGTCCGGACCTCTGGCTGTCTCTATGGGGGTGCCACAGGGTTCAATTCTCAGGCCGACTCTTTTCTCTGAATACATCAATGATGTCGCTCTTGCTGCTGGTGATTCTCTGATCCACCTCTACGCAGATGACACCATTCTGTATACCTCTGGCCCATCTTTGGACACAGTGTTAACAAACCTCCAGACGAGCTTCAATGCCATACAACACTCCTTCCGTGGCCTCCAACTGCTCTTAAATGCAAGCAAAACTAAATGCATGCTCTTCAACCGATCGCTGCCCGCACCCGTCCGCCCGTCTAGCATCACTACTCTGGACGGTTCTGACTTAGAATATATGGACAACTACAAATACCATGGTGTCTGGTTAGACTGTAAACTCCCCTTCCAGACTCACATTAGGCATCTCCAATCCAAAATTAAATCTAGAATCGGCTTCCTATTTCACAACAAAGCATCCTTCACTCATGCTGCCAAACATACCTTCTTACAACTGACTATCCTACCGATCCTTGACTTCGGTGATGTCATTTACAAAATAGTCTCCAACACTACTCAGTAAATTGGATGTAGTCTAAATTGGATGTAGTCACAGTGCCATCCGTTTTGTCACTAAAGCACCATATACTACCCACCACTGCGACGTGTACGCTCTCGTTGGCTGGGCCCCACTTCATATTCGTCGCCAAACCCACTGGCTCCAGGTCATCTATAAGTCTTTGGTAGTTAAAGCCCCACCGTATTTCAGCTCACTGGTCACCATAGCCGCACCCACCCGTAGCACACGCTCCAGCAGGTACAGTTGAAGTCGGAAGTTTACATACACCCAAGCCAAATACATATATACTCAGTTTTTCACAATTCCTGACATTTAATCCTCTAAAATTTTTCCTGTCTTAGGTCAGTTAGGATCACCACTTTATTGTAAGAATGTGAAATGTCAGAATAATAGTAGAGAGAATGATTTATTTCAGCTTTTATTTCTTTCAACACATTCCCAGTGGGTCAGAAGTTTACATACACTCAATTAGTATTTGGTAGCATTGCCTTTAAATTGTTTAACTTGTGTCAAATGTTTCGGGTAGCCTTCCACAAGCTTCCCACAATAAGTTGGGTGAATTCTGTCCCATTCCTCCTGACAGAGCTGGTGTAACTGAGTCAGGTTTGTAGGCCTCCTTGCTCGCACATGCTTTTTCAGTTCTGCCCACACATATTTTTTTTGGATTTAGGTTAGGGTTTGTGATGGCCACTCCAATACCTTGACTTTGTTGTCCTTTAGCCATTTTGCCACAACTTTGGAAGTATGCTTGGGGTCATTGTCCATTTGGAAGACCCATTTGCGTCCAAGCTTTAACTTCCTGACTGATGTCTTGAGATGTTGCTTCAATATATCCACAAGATTTTCCTACCTCATGATGCCATCTATTTTGTGAAGTACACCACTCCCTCCTGCAGCAAAGCACCCCCACAACATGATGCTGCCACCCCCGTGCTTCACAGTTGGGATGGTGTTCTTCGGCTTGCAAGCGTCCCCCTTTTTCCTCCAAACGTAACGATGATCATTATGGCCAAACAGTTCTATTTTTGTTTCATCAGAACAGAGGACATTTCTCCAAAAAGTACGATCTTTGACCCCCATGTGCAGTTGCAAACCGTAGCCTGTGTTTTTTATGGCGGTTTTGGAGCAGTGTCTTCTTCCTTGCTGAGCGGCCTTTCAGGTTATGTCGATATAGGACTTGTTTTACTGTGGATATAGATACTTTTGTACCTGTTTCCTCCAGCATCTTCACAAGGTCCTTTGCTGTTGTTCTGGGATTGATTTGCACTTTTCACACCAAAGTACATTCATCTCTAGGGGACAGAACGTGTCTCCTTCCTGAGTGGTATGACAGCTGCGTGGTCCCATGGTGTTTATACTTGCGTACTATTGTTTGTACAGATGAACGTGGTACCTTCAGGTGTTTGGAAATTGCTCCCAAGGATGAACCAGACTTGTGGAGGTCTACAATTTTTTTTCTGAGGTCTTGGCTGATTTCTTTTGATTTTCCCATGATGTCAAGCAAAGAGGCACTGAGTTTGAAGGTAGGCCTTGAATTACATCAATAGGTGCACCTCCAATTGACTCAAATTATGTCAATTAGCCTATCAGAAGCTTCTAAAGCCATAACATCATTTTCTGAAATTTTCCAAGCTGTTTAAAGGCACAGTCAACTTAGTGTATGTAAACGTCTGACCCACTGGAATTGTGATACAGTGAATTATAAGTGAAATAATCTGTCTGTAAACAATTGTTGGAATAATTAATTGTGTCATGCACAAAGTAGATGTCCTAACCGACTTGCCAAAATTATAGTTTGTTAACAAGACATTTCTGGAGTGGTAGAAAAACAAGTTTTAATGAATCCAACCTAAGTGCATGTAAACTTCCGACTTCAACTGTATATTTCACTGGTCACCCCCAAATCCAACTACTCTTTGGCCGCCTTTCCTTCCAGTCCGCTGCTGCCAATGACTGGAACGAATTGCAAAAATCACTGAAGCTGGAGACTTATTTCTCCCTCACTAACTTTAAGCATCAGCTGTCAGAGCATCTTACCGATCATTGCACCTGTACATAGCCCATCGTAAATACCCCACCCAACTACCTCGTCCCCATGTTGTTATTTTTTCTTTTCTTCTTCTTTGCACCCTGGTATCTCTACTTGCACTTTCATCTTCTGCACATCTATCACTCCAGTGTTTAATTGCTAAATTGTAATTATTTCGCCTCTATGGCCTATTTATTGTCTTACCTCCCTAATCTTACTATGTTTGCACACACTGTATATAGACTTTTCTATTGTGTTATTGACTGTACGTTTGTTTATCCCATGTGTAACTCTGTGTTGTATGTGTCGCACTGCTTTGCTCTATCTTGGCCAGGTCGCAGTTGTAAATAATAACTTGTTCTCAACTGGCCTACCTGGTTTAATAAAGGTGGAGAACAAAAAGTTTTAAAAAAGTATGTACTTTTCCTCTTGCTCAGTGGTGCACCGGGGCCTTCCACTCCTCTTTCTAGTCTGGTTAGAGCCGGTTTGCGCTGTTCTGTGAAGATAGTAGTACACAGCGTTGTACGAGATCTTCAGTTTCTTGGCAATTTCTTGCATGGAATAATCTTCATTTCTCAGAACAAGAACATACTGATGAGTTTCAGAAGAAAGTCTTTGTTTCGGACCATTTTGAGCCTGTAATTGAACCCACAAATGCTTAGGCTCCAGATACTCAACTAGTCTAAAGAAGGCCAGGTTTATTGCTTCTTTAATCAGAACAACAGTTTTCAGCTGTGCTAACATAATTGCAAAAGAGTTTTCTATTGATCAATTAGCCTTTTAAAATTATAATCTTGGATTAGCTAACACAACGTGCCATTGGAACACAGGAGTGATTGTTGCTGATAATGGGCCTCTGTACGCCTATGTAGATATTCCATAAAAAATCTACCGTTTCCAGCTACAATAGTAATTTACAACATTAACAATGTCTACACTGTATTTCTGTTCAATTTGATGTTATTTTAATGGACAACAAATGTGCTTTTCTTTCATAAACAAGGACATTTCTAAGTGACCTCAAACTTTTGAACGGTAGTGTATATCACAAGTAGTAAGTACATTTGCCGTTACTTCCTATAATTTCTAATCTACAATGTTTGTTTGGTTACGGTAATTTTTTAAAATGCTTTTAATATATTGTTATTTCAGTCTTTCACCGTTCTGATTGTCGGAGTGCACAACCTATGCTACACTTGTGAAAAACAAGTTTTGGTTTGTTTCATTCAATTTACTATTTACTACAATTTAGTCATTGTGTTTTGTTTGGAGCTCTCCTGTCATTGTTGAGTAAGGATGCGCATTGATTACTTCTTATCTCTTGTGCAAATAGCCTACAGCTGTGTCTGTTCGGAACTCACTGGCAGGAAACTTTGAGGGCCCAGAAGATGTTATACATAGGTGCAAGTTTGCTAGCATGAGCTTCAGGCCAGACCCTAGTTAATAGTTGAGACAATGTTTCTAGTTTGCTAGCATGAGCTTCAGGCCAGACCCTAGTTAATAGTTGAGACAATGTTTCTAGTTTGCTAGCATGAGCTTCAGGCCAGACCCTAGTTAATAGTTGATACAATGTTTCTAGTTTGCTAGCATGAGCTTCAGGCCAGACCCTAGTTAATAGTTGATACAATGTTTCTAGTTTGCTAGCATGAGCTTCAGGCCAGACCCTAGTTAATAGTTGATACAATGTTTCTAGTTTGCTAGCATGAGCTTCAGGCCAGACCCTAGTTAATAGTTGAGACAATGTTTCTAGTTTGCTAGCATGAGCTTCAGGCCAGACCCTAGTTAATAGTTGATACAATGTTTCTAGTTTGCTAGCATGAGCTTCAGGCCAGACCCTAGTTAATAGTTGATACAATGTTTCTAGTTTGCTAGCATGAGCTTCAGGCCAGACCCTAGTTAATAGTTGATACAATGTTTCTAGTTTGCTAGCATGAGCTTCAGGCCAGACCCTAGTTAATAGTTGAGACAATGTTTCTAGTTCCTTGCAGACAGGCCATGCACAGCCAATGTGATTTATAAGATATTTATTTTTATCAGGATATTTTCAATTTTTCTGTTTTTATTTGTTGGTTTTATGAGCTGTTTTTACATTGTTGGCATTGGCAATAGAAGTTACTTTTTTAGGTTTGTATTATTTTCATTTAGATTTGGATAGAATTTTGATTAACCACATGACAATGATTTTGACATACGAAGACGTTATTATAAATTAAATCTAACTGTTACACGAAAATGTGCATATGAAAACCATAACTGGCATGCAGATCGGTAGAAATGGTAAGATAAAATGTTATTCCACATCAGAAAAGTTACCGACTCGTGTAGTAGCCTATTGCCGGCAACTTCAGGAGAGTAGCTGCAGAATCTGCGAAAGCCAGTAGGAGCGGGAGGAGGATGGTCAGGTTAAGTTTTTCTTCTTCTGATTATCTTCATCTCTGGCTCCCTCGAGTCATTTGTGTCTTATTTAATCAAAACTGCTCTTAAAGCATCAGACAAGCTCAATGCATATATAGTTGCTTTTATTTTAATACAATTGGTGTGTCTATATGTGGAAAAATGCACATTTATAGGCTGTCTATGGTTGAGACTAGGGCTGTCCCACACTAAATAATATCTTGGTATAACGAAAGTCGTCTGTTCAATCGATTGGTTGATTGGTCGATTGGTCGAAGCTATTATTTAGTGTGGGACAGCCCTAGTCTCAACCATAGACAGTCTATAACCTGTTGTATTGTACATCATATAGCTTAGGTTCTACAGTTCATCATTGGTTCCAACTAATAAAAGACGAAGAATCAGCAGCAGGAAAAACTTTATGCTGCTCAGATAAGCTACCTAACCTACCTCTGATTACTCATTCAGACCGTTGAGCGGCCCGGGTAGGATTCTGGTCTGATGTTACCTCTAATTGAGTGATCAGATTTTCTTGTCTGTTTGGGAGAATTAGGCCTGGCCATTCTGCTCATTGTCAGTTACAATAGAGCCCTGCTAAGTGGCTGAGAGCAATGGGAGTTCTCTTTTCATGCCTAGCCTGCCCTCAGATGTAGGTCTGTGTTGCAAGAGAAGAGAATACTCTCCTACTCCTGGGCTGGCTGCTAGTCACACGAGAACAGAGCTCTAGTATAGCCAAGAGCTGGGCATGGGATATGATCTGGCCCCTGCTATCTGGGGCTCCTGTTAAACACAGTTCTAACTGCTGTAGCTGTCCATGTTGTTATGGAATGGAGGTCCAGCACAGCTGTCATTTATGAAGATGAGTAAGGCTACATTAATGATTCACAGTAACCAGGTTAGGGTTAAGTCTTGATGCTTCCTGTATGAATCTTGTGTATTGTCTTGGTTGTGTGCTTGTGTCATATGGCATACTGGGCCTTTGTAACAATGAGTAAAAAGTAAGGTTTCATCATAGCGGCAGGCTAGTGGTTAGAGCGTTGGACTAGTAACCAAAAGGTTGCAAGTTCAAATCCCCGAGCAGACAAGGTACAAATCTGGTGTTCTGCCCCTGAACAGGCAGTGGTTAACTATGATGAAACCTTACTGTTCCTAGGCCATCATTGAAACTAACAATTTGTTCTTAACTGACTTGCCTAGTTAAATAAAGGTAAAATAAAAAAAATAGCCAGGGACAGCCCCACTACTAGGGTTGGGCAGTATGCAGATTTTCATATCTTCATACCATTCTTCTCTCATCCCAAGATGTACTGATTTACCATTGAGGCTGCTAGCTAAATATGCTAACAAGCGCAAATGGAAAAAATATATATTTCAAAGACCGGCAGCTCAGCAAAAAGTTATACATACATAGGTAGGAGCTACTGAATGTCATTTTTGGTGAGTTTGGACATTTACAAACGAAATGTGAACGAGATACATTGTGCAATAAACAGTACTGGTTCTGGAGCAGCATGTGTACGTGCTGTGTCTGTGTGTAGTCTGGAGTCTCTAGGGCAGGGGTCGGGAACCTTTTTGACTAAGAGAGCCATGAAAGCAAATAATTTGGACATTTATTTCAGTGAGAGCCATATAATATATTTTAAAAGTGAATTCAACTAAATGTCAGTATAATAAGCCTCTGAATTTGTCGAAGTGCCGATTTACATTCGACCGTTTCATCGATGTAATTTTGTCATTGCAAATTAGACACACCGCAGAACCTGCTCTCTCCACAAAGGCGAATTCTTCGGTCCATTCGTCCTGAAATGTGCGATACTCGTCATCTTTTTTTCTTTTCGTCATCTTCTTCGTCGAAGGGTTAGCTTTGAGCTAATGACCGAGCATACTGATTCAAAAGGAGGCGTTTACCTGTTTTACCTAGCAACGGCCAACGTAGGCCAGTATCATTTAATTAAAATAATGGACAATTGCTCCTGCAGCCCTGAACAGGACATGAGCAGTGAAAAATCGATGGATGGATTAAAACAAGTGAGAATAGGCCTCCCGGGTGGCGCAGTGGTCTAGAGCACTGCATCGCAGTGCTAGCTGCGCCACCAGAGTCTCTGGGTTTGCGCCCAGGCTCTGTCGCAGCCGGCCGCGACCGGGAGGTCCGTGGGGCGACGCACAATTGGCCTAGCGTCGTCCGGGTTAGGGAGGGTTTGGCCGGTAGGGATATCCTTGTCTCATCGCGCTCCAGCGACTCCTGTGGCGGGCCGGGCGCAGTGCGCGCTAACCGAGGGGGGCGGGTGCACGGTGTTTCCTCCGACACATTGATGCGGCTGGCTTCCGGGTTGGAGGCGCGCTGTGTTAAGAAGCAGTGTGGCTTGGTTGGGTTGTGCTTCAGAGGACGCATGGCTTTCGACCTTCGTCTCTCCCGAGCCCGTACGGGAGTTGTAGCGATGAGACAAGATAGTAATTACTAGCGATTGGATACCACAAAAACTTTTTTTTATTTTCTTTTTTTAATCTGCGAGCCAGATGCAATCATCAAAAGAGCCACACCTGGCTCGGGAGCCATAGGTTCCCGACCCCTGCTCTAGGGCAACAGGCCTGCTTGCTCTGCTTAGAGAAGAAGACAGGCCGAGAACGGAGAGGAGAAAAAAACACAAGGAAATGAAAAGACAGCAGTGGCAGCTGTACAGATAACTCATCCAAAGGGCTTTGACTTTTCAAACACGGCAGAAAGCCAACACAATATGATGGATTCTCCGTCACCATATGAATTTAGCCACTTACTTAGATAACCATCAAGTTAAACTTAGGGGTCACGTTAAACGCAGAATTCTTCTATATTGCTGCATTTTGTAAACAAAAATCTCGGCATCAGACTAATTTTGTGCTTCAGTTGCACTTCTCCACTCGGGTGAGAATTCACTAAGGGCGTTCTATCAGCTGACAGCGTTCTGATGAAGCTACTTTTCTACCCTACTTTTCTCGGTGTAGCCAGCCTACTTTGCTCCAGATTAACTTTAAGAAAAACATTAGGAAATGTAGCTAGCTACATTCTTTCTATAATAAACAGAAATATGATGGCCATGCATTGTTTTTGCAAAAAATACCTTGCATGTTCATTGTAAGCTCATTTAGCCTACTTGTGTGACTGCCAGCCTAATAGCGTTTCTCTTCTGTTGTCATCTGATGAAAATTAAGCTATATTCTGCTGAATGTGTTGCAGTAATATATTTAATGTGAAGGAAAACTATAGTTGCACGTCCCTGATCACTCTATTGAAGCAAAAAAACACTTGACGTTCAATATAAAACTCAACCCCTGTCAATACACAGCTCAACTCAACTGCTCCCGCTTTGTGCCATTTACAAACAAACACGTGACTGGCTCAACTGTTCTGGGGAACTACGGTGAGCTTCATAATGTAAAATAATGTGACAAGTGAAATGAAGAACGCTTTATCTTCTAACATATTGCCCTAGTTGACTGCAGGTATTTACTTACAAAGTTGCTACAAATATTAAAATATATAGATATATTGTGGTTGAAGCATTGGATCTCAGTTGTATGCCCCCCGTCTGTATCAGAAGACATGTGAGAGCCATGGACTGTACATTCAGAACATGTCAAAGTGTTTGTAGTGAGGTGAGTGTGTGTGGTGAGTATGAGTCAGCAGGTCTTGACTAACACAAGTGTTCCGTCATCTTCTATTGGTCTGTGGTTAGATGCATCCTGAGCCAACCTCCCTGGCTGTTGACACAAACAGCATCAGCTGTCTATCTGTCTGTCTGCACCTTCCTCCCACACATTCAGTAGCTACTAGCAGACAGACGGCTCGGTAGATAGCAGGCACAGCACAGTCACAGGGCTGAGGCTGATCGGATCAGGGGGCTTTGAACCGAGGAAGACTAGAGGCACCTGGCTGCTGGTCTGTCTGGCAGTTGGTTCAGTTTAGATCAGATCAGATGCGTTACCACACAACTACCTGCTGCCAACCAGAGATAATTGACGGTGCCAAATTTATCCCAGGCCTGTCTGTCATGTTCCTGACCTGTTTTCTGTTAGTTTTTGTATGTGTTAGTTGGTCAGGACGTGAGTTTGGGTGGGCAGTCTATGTTTTCTGTTTCTATGTTGGTTTTGGGTGACCTGATATGGCTCTCAATTAGAGGCAGGTGTTTTTCATTTCCTCTGATTGAGAGTCATATTAAGGTAGGTGTGTTCACACTGTTTGTCTGTGGGTGATTGTCTTCCGTGTCTGTGTCTGCGCACCACACGGGACTGTTTTCGGTTTGTTTTGTACATCGTTCTTTTGTGTAGTCTATTTTCCCTGTTCGTGCGTTCTTCATGTTATTTGTAAGTTCGTATTGTTCAGGTCTGTCTACACATTCGTTTTTGTTATTTTGTAGTTTATTCAAGTATAGTTCGTGTCATTGTTTCATCGTGTCTAATAAATCATGTCATCATACCTCGCTACATATTGGTCTTCCGATCCCTCTCTCCTCTCCTCGTCCGAAGAGGAGGAAGAGCTAGAAAGCCGTTACAGAATCACCCACCAAACCCGGATCAAGCAGCGGGTTAACGGACAGCGCACAAAACAGGATTTCTGGTCTTGGGAGGAGATCATGGAAGGAAAAGGACCATGGGCTAAAGTTGGAGGTAATCGCCGCCCATGGGAACAGCTGGAAGCAGCTCGGAGAGCGGAGGAAACCGGAGAGAGGAACAGGTGTTATGAGGGGTCGCGTCTAGCACGGAAGCCCGAAAAGCCCGTGAGTACTACCCAAAAATTTATTGGGGGGGGACTAAGAGGTAGTGGGCCAAGGGCAGGTAGGAGACCTGCGCCCACTTCCCAGGCTAACCGTGGAGAGCGGGAGTACGGGCAGACACCGTGTTACGCAGTAGAGCGCACGGTGTCTCCTGTACGTGTTCATAGCCCGGTGCGGGTTATTCCACCTCCCCGCACTGCTAGGGCTAGATTGAGTATTGAGCCTCTACATATCTGGCCACCAGTACGTCTCCTCGGGCCGGCTTACATGGCATCAGCCTTACGCATGGTGTCCCCGGTTCGCCTTCATAGCCCGGTGCGGGTTATTCCACCTCCCCGCACTGGGCGGGCGACGGGGAGCATTCAACCAGGTAAGGTTGGGCAGGCTCGGTGCTCAAGGGAACCAGTACGCCTGCACGGTCCGGTATATCCGGCGCCACCTCCCCGCCCCAGCCCAGTACCACCAGTTCCTTCTCCACGCACTCTTCCTATGGTGCGTGTCTCCAGCCCAGTGCCTCCAGTTCCGGCACCACGCACTAAGCCACCTGTGCGTCTCCAGAGCCCTGTACATACTGTTCCTTCTCCCCGTACTCGTCCTGATGTGCGTGCACTCAGCCCGGTGCCACCAGTGCCGGTACCACGCACCAGGCAAATAGTACGCTTTGAGAGTAGTGTGCCCTGTCCCTGCTCCCCGCACTAGGCTTGAAGTGCGTGTCTCCAGTCCGGTGCCTCCAGTTCCGGCACCACGCACCAGGCCTACAGTGCGTCTCAGCCGGCCAGAGTCTGCCGTCTGCCCAACGGCGCCTGAACTGTCCGTCTGCCAAGCGCCGCATGAACTGCTCGTCTGTATTGAGCCTGCAAAGCCGCCCGTCTGCCATGAGCCTGCAAAGCCGCCCGTCTGCCATGAGCCTACAGAGCCTTCCGCCAGACAGGAGCCGCTAGAGCCTTCCACCAGACAGGAGCAGCCAAAGCCTTCCGCTAGACAGGATCAGTCTGAGCCATCCGTCTCCGCAGCGCCATCTGAGCCATCCGTCCCCCCAGCGCCATCTGAGCCATCCGTCTCCCCAGCGCCATCTGAGCCATCCGTCTCCCCAGCGCCATCTGAGCCATCCGTCTCCCCAGCGCCATCTGAGCCATCCGTCTCCCCAGCGCCATCTGAGCCATCCGTCTCCCCAGCGCCGTCTGAGCCATCCGTCTGCCCAGCGCCGTCTGAGCCATCCGTCTGTCCCGAGCCATTAGAGCCGCCCATCTGTCCCGAGCCGTCAGAGCCGATAGTCAGTCAGGAGCCGCTAGAGCCAGTCGTCAGTCAGGATCTGCCAGAGCCGCCAACCAGACAGGATCTGCCAGAGCCGCCAACCAGACAGGATCTGCCAGAGCCGCCAACCAGACAGGATCTGTCAGAGCCGCCAACCAGACAGGATCTGCCAGAGCCGCCAACCAGACAGGATCTGCCAGAGCCGCCAACCAGACAGGATCTGCCAGAGCCGCCAACCAGACAGGATCTGCCAGAGCCGCCAACCAGACAGGATCTGCAAGAGCCGTCAGACAGTCATGAGCTGCCCTCCAGTCATGAGCTGCCCTCCAGTCATGAGCTGCCCTCCAGTCATGAGCTGCCCTCCAGTCATGAGCTGCCCTCCAGTCATGAGCTGCCCTCCAGTCATGAGCGTCCAGAGCCGTCAGCCAGCCATGAGCGTCCAGAGCCGTCAGCCAGCCCGGAGCTGCCAGTAATCCAGAACTGCCCCTCAGTCCAGAGCTGTCTCTCTGTCCGGAGCTGCCTTTCAGTCCGGAGTTGCCCCTCTATCCTGAGCTATCTCCTTATCCTAAGCTACCTCTCTATTCTGAGCTACCTCTCTATCTCGACCTACCTCGCTGTCCTGAGCTACCTTGTTTTGGTGTTGCCCCTTATATTAGGTGGGTGGAGAGAGAGGGTGGTCATTCTAAGGGGGAGATGTAAGCTGGGATTGACTATGGTGGGGTGGGGACCTCGCCCAGAGCCTGAGCCACCACCGTGGTCAGATGCCCACCCAGACCCTCCCCTAAACTTTGTGCTGGTGCGCCCGGAGTTCGCACCTTAAGGGGGGGGGTTATGTCACGTTCCTGACCTGTTTTCTGTTAGTTTTTGTATGTGTTAGTTGGTCAGGACGTGAGTTTGGGTGGGCAGTCTATGTTTTCTGTTTCTATGTTGGTTTTGGGTGACCTGATATGGCTCTCAATTAGAGGCAGGTGTTTTTCATTTCCTCTGATTGAGAGTCATATTAAGGTAGGTGTGTTCACACTGTTTGTTTGTGGGTGATTGTCTTCCGTGTCTGTGTCTGCGCACCACACGGGACTGTTTTCGGTTTGTTTTGTACATCGTTCTTTTGTGTAGTCTATTTTCCCTGTTCGTGCGTTCTTCGTGTTATTTGTAAGTTCGTATTGTTCAGGTCTGTCCACACATTCGTTTTTGTTATTTTGTAGTTTATTCAAGTATAGTTCGTGTCATTGTTTCGTCGTGTCTAATAAATCATGTCATCATACCTCGCTGCATATTGGTCTTCCGATCCCTCCTCTCCTCTCCTCGTCCGAGGAGGAGGAAGAGCTAGAAAGCCGTTACACTGTCTGACCTAGCCATTACTTGGCTTTTTGGCAGCCGCTGTTTTCACTAATGACGTTTACGTGGCTGAGAGCGTCTGTTATGGTAATAAATTGCTTATTGTAGTGTATATGAGGTAGAGGTGTATGGAGATCTTGAAAACAACTAGAAGTGTATTGATTTGAAAAACACAGGATGAACATCAAAAAGGCTAAATTGCATAAAATCTATTTGACAACTGAAAATGTCTTTATTGTGCAGCCCACACACAGCTCAGTATGAACGAGACATGTTTAAAGATGCATGTTTTTCTTCTCTCTGTTAAATCTGACTTGACGTTTTGTCTTCGTTTTTCTCTCCAGAGCCAGTCTGTGATGGACATACTGTAGCTCAGTAACACGTGACGCTCCTCAGCACCAGCTAGAACCCAGCAGAGGTCCAACGTGGGGGACTGGTCTCCGGAAGACTGACCCTGGCCCCTTGGCCATGACAGATCCCATCATGGACTTCTTTGACGACCCCAACCTGTTTGTGGGAGGGCTGGATGGGTTGGCTGAGGAGGGCTTCCCCCCTGGACCCTCGCTGGTGGATGAGCTCAACCTCAGCGCAGGCTTTGAGCCCCTACAGGTGGAGCCGATGGGGGCAGGGAAACACCCCGGGATGATCCCCACCTCCGTGCCCTCCTCCACCCAACAGAGCATGACTTATGGACAGCAGATGGGGCATTTTCCGGGCATGAAGGCTCAGAACTCCATGGGACAGCCCTTCGCTGGCTCTGAGGGTGTGGGTGGTGGAGGGATGATAGCAGCACAGCATACCCAGTTCCATGGACGCTCAATTGGTCAGGCACCCCAATCGAATGCGTTGTTTTCCAACAGCAGCCCCATGTGGGGCAACCAGGACCAGAACGGGAACCTCTACCACTCAGTGCCCCAGCAACAACAACAACTACATCAACAACAGCAGCAGCAACTCCACAACCAACAGCATCACCTCCGACAGCAACAGCCACAGCAGCAGCACCACCCTTGTCAACAACAACTTCAGCAGCAGCAACACCAGCTTCTGAACCAGCGGCAGCGGCAGCACCTTCATCAACAGGTAGTGAACCCTCAGTCTCTGCCCCAGCAGCACCACAGCTTCCCCTTCCACCAGGCCAACCAACAGCCAGCTCCCCACAACCAGCAGCTTACCACCGGGGGGACCCAGTTCCACTCCAGGGCTGTGCCTAACTCAGGGGCTCTGGCCAAAGCTAATGTGGAAACCCCCAATGCCTCGCTGGCTGGAACCCCACCACAGCAGGGTGGCTACCAGCTGGTGCAGGGGACTCAGGGGGCCTTTCCTGGGGTAGGGCCAGAGGGCTCTAGCATGTCCTTCTCCATGCAGACCTGCTCCCCGATGGCTCACACCCTGTCCTCCTGCTCAGTGAGCTCCACCACCGCCTACCCTCCCTCCCAGTACTCCTTCCCTGGCCAGGGACAGCCTGGCACCTCCAGCCTGAGCCAGCCTCTCTCTTTAGCCCCAGTGTCCATGATCACCACCACCACTCCCCTGCCCTCCTCAGTGCCTGAACTCTCTCTCGTGGGAGCTGGATGTGCGTTTTCGTCTGCTCCAGGGATGACTCAGCATCATCAGCCCGAGCAGGTCCCAGTCAGCCAGGCTGAGGACGAATGTCCCTTCCGGGCTCTGCGCTGCTCCAGGCAGACCTTAGGGAACTACGACTCATCTGAGATGTTTGGCCAGGCCATGAGCTGCTACCCCAGTGCAGTCAGCCAGCTCGTTCCAGACCAGCACCAGCCCCAGAACTGTGGATCTAACTTGGAAGTTACCAGACCTCCGGCCAGCACCACTACCACTAACGGCTACGTGTCTCTAGAGGTTAGCCTGGCAGGGCTGCAAGGGGAGGTGGAGGCCCAAGGAGGGGGCTTTGAGGGCCTGGAGGCTCCGGACCTGCTGGCTGATGAGCTGCTGCCTCAGCTGGAGGCTGCCCTCAGTCAGCACGACCACCACGACTCCAACTGTTCCTGGACCAATGGTGGGGATGCAGAGAGGAATGGAAAGGGAGAGGAAGAAGAAGAGATGAAGGAGGAAGACAGGATCTCCATATCCATGGACTACAAGAAACAGGTAAACCCACTGGGCCATTAACACTTGCATTCAGTCTGAGGCTGGCTAGGCTGACATATGCTGACAGACTCAGAAAGGATGATATGGATGAAGTACCTTGTAATCCAGATTCCGCAGAGTTCTCCTTCATTCATCTATTTAAAGATGCACTATGCAGAAATCACTCTGCCATTTCCTGGTTGCTACAATTCTAATTTCAGTTTATGTGACAAAACAAGCAAGTATAGTGTAGAGAGTCATCGTACCATCTAAACCACTGTGAAATATATTTCCCATAACCCAAAATATTGTATTTTCAGCTGTTTGAAGCTGGTGTATAAAACTGTAGGTAAAAGATGCAAAAATTAAACGAAGAACGGAAAGCGTAGAAATAGCCCACATAGAACAGATCTACGACTTCTTGCTTTCAATGAGAATGACAGATCTATGTCACATTTCTATGTGAATTTGGTCAGGTCATTCAATAAGTTACATATTGCAGCTTTAATGTATTACTACAGGGGAAGAAATACACATTGCGGATGTATAGAATAGTTGTGGTTGTTGGTGCAATAGTTGTCCTTCCACTTAACCACATGGGCAGGAGGGGATTGGTCAAGCGAATTGTCAAATTATTTCTCATTCCATTCCCATTTAAATCTATATCTGCATCTCATCCAGGTTGTTTTATCTATTCAGTTCCAACTATGTTGGAAATTAATTGAAAGAATTGACAGTGAGACATGTATTTGTGACAGATACGTTAATGGATAAATCTCTTGCACTGACGTAGAGACTAGAGAGAGCCTTGCCATGCTTTCACTCCTCTCAGCAGCCAGACGCCAGCCAGCCACCCATGTAATGTTTAACTAGCCCTGGAAGAGCATGAGCATATTTGGTGCACCTGCAATCAGGGGGGAGGTGGAGGAAGGGAGTGAGGGAGGGGAAGGATGCTCAGCCCTCCTTTAAATGATAATAAGACAGCCTATTCTAGCTATCCTCTCAGTATTGTGTCCCAAATGGCACCCTGTTCCCTATATTTGACCAAAGCCCTGGTCAAAAGTAGTGCACTAAAAAGAGAATAGGGTGCCATTTTGGAACATAGACAGACAACAGGTAACTACAGTAGCCTAGCTGTGTCCCAGGGCCTGATTAATAGTGGCAGCAGTGTCTCCAGGACTTACAGTAACTAAGCGTACTCAAGGCTATAGATGTGGGTCAGGGCAGGCTAGAGGCTAGAGACACTGCCTGTCTGTCTGTCTGTCTGTCTTGCTGCTGCGCACTGTACTCACTACATGGCTAGATAGAGTGTGGGGGTGGTTACTATTGTGGTTTTCTGTGTGTGTGTCTTTGAGTGAGAGAGAGGGAGAGGAGGGGGAGGGATAGAGGATAGCGATGGACATAGGGAGTAGTGAGTGAGAGAGAGGAGGGGAGGGGGAGGGAGAGAGGATAGAGATGGACAGAGGGAGTAGTGAGTGAGGGAGAGGAGGGGGAGGGAGAAAGGATAGAGATGGACAGAGGGAGTAGTGAGTGAGAGAGAGGAGAGGAGGGGGAGGGAGAGAGGATAGAGATGGATAGAGGAAGTAGTGAGTGAGAGAGAGGACAGAGATGGACAGAGGGAGTAGTGAGTAAGGGAGAGGAGGGGAGGGGGAGGGAGAGAGGATAGAGATGGACAGAGGGAGTAGTGAGTGAGAGAGAGGATAGAGATGGACAGAGGGAGTAGTGAGTGAGAGAGAGGATAGAGATGGACAGAGGGAGTAGTGAGTGAGGAAGAGAGGATAGAGATGGACAGAGGGAGTAGTGAGTTAGGGAGAGGAGGGGGAGGGGGAGAGGATAGAGACGGACGGAGGGAGTGAGTGAGTAAGGGAGAGGAGAGGAGAGGAGAGGAGGGGGAGGGAGAGAGGATAGAGATGGACAGAGGGAGTAGTGAGTGAGGGAGAGGAGGGGGAGAGAGAGAGAGAGAGAGAGAGAGAGAAGGAGGGAGGGAGGCTAATGACAGACACAGAGAAAGGTAGAGAGTGCATTAGTGTGCTGCTCTGGCTCTGACAGGCACAAGGCGGATCCTGGAGCAGAGCTGGCCAGTAGCATAGCAACATCCATCCACACACCTCTCTGAGCCTGTTTCCACAGTGACTCAGACAGCCAGGCAAAGAGGACCGTCAGCAGTCACACTGTATGTCAGACCTGGGTTCAAATACTATTTGATATTAGGCCAAATACTTAAACTGTGCTTGATTAATGGAACCAATAGAATAGTCCCAAAACTACTAACCCCACCATTCTGGAACTCCAGGCAGGCTAAATATTTCAAATAGTGTTTGAACCCACATCTGATCATCAGCAGCACAGTGTGTCTGTTCCCTTCCATGGCCCTAGTGCTGGCACATGCAGCTCAGCACTCATCAGAACTATCTCTGACGGGCTCTGTAAATTGTAAACAAGTGCTCACACGCACGCACGCACTCACGCACACACACACCCACACACAACTACTCTCTGGTGAATGGTGACTCACAAGTCGCTAGGTTTTTACCCTGTCTCTACAGCATAGCTCTGTCTCTCTCAACTCTACCACTTAGACTAACAGGTAGGCTGAAATACTCAAGCACAGACTGGTGTTTTGACCCAGCAGCCAATTTGTCCAATTTGTCCATCCGCTAATTGAAATGGGACATGGAACAGGCCCAGCTTCCCTTCAGTCTGTGTCAACATCCACCCTTGGGTTGATGCTTATGGGTAGACTGCTCTATTCATGTCCACTGGTGTGTGAAGAGCCAACAGATAGTGTGTTTGCTGAACAGGCAGGGCATCAGGGGATAGAGTGGTGCCCACACCCCTGTCCTACTCTCACTGCCTGTCTCTGGCCCTGTCTCACTGCCTGTCTCTAGCCCTGTCTCATCCCCTAGTCCTGTCTCACTGGCTGTCTCTGGCCCTGTCTCACTGCCTGTCTCTGGCCCTGTCTCACCCCCTAGTCCTGTCTCACTGCCTGTCTCTGGCCCTGTCTCACCCCCTAGTCCTGTCTCACTGCCTGTCTCTGGCCCTGTCTCACTGCCTGTCTCTGGCCCTGTCTCACCCCCTAGTCCTGTCTCACTGCCTGTCTCTGGCCCTGTTTCAATGCCTGTCTCTGGCCCTGTCTCACCCCCTAGTCCTGTCTCACTGGCTGTCTCTGGCCCTGTCTTTGGCCCTGTCTCACTCCCTGGTCCTGTCTCTGGCCCTGTCTCACTCCCTGGTCCTGTCTCTGGCCCTGTCTCACTCCCTGGTCTTGTGTCTGGCCCTGTCTCACTCCCTGGTCCTGTTTCTGGTCCTGTCTCACTCCCTGGTCCTGTCTCTGGGCCTGTCGCGCTGCCTGGTCCTGTCTCACTCCCTGGTCCTGTCTCGGGCCCTGTCGCACTCTCTGGTCCTGTGTCTGGCCCTGTCTCACTCCCTGGTCCTGTCTCTGGCCCTGTCTCACTGCCTGGTCCTGTTTCTGGCCCTGTCTCACTCCCTGGTCCTGTCTCTGGCCCTGTCGCACTCTGGTCCTGTGTCTGGTCCTGTCTCACTGCCTGGTCCTGTCTCTAGCCCTGTCTCACTGCGTGGTTCTGTCTCTGGCCCTGTCTCACTCCCTGGTCCTGTTTCTGGCCCTGTCTCACTCCCTGGTCCTGTCTCTGGCCCTGTCTCACTGCCTGGTCCTGTTTCTGGTCCTGTCTCAATCCCTGGTCCTGTCTCTGGCCCTGTCGCACTCTGGTCCTGTGTCTGGCCCTGTCTCACTGCCTCGTCCTGTTTCTGGCCCTGTCTCACTGCCTGGTCCTGTCTCTGGCCCTGTCTCACTGCCTGGTCCTGTCTCTGGCCCTGTCTCACTGCCTGGTCCTGTCTCTGGCCTTGTCTCACTGCCTGGTCCAGTCTCTGGCCCTGTCTCACTGCCTGGTCCTGTCTCTTGATTTGGGTTGGACTTATGGTTTGTGCAAAATTGGAACCTATGTTTGAGACCAACGCGTGTGAAGCACGCCTGTGTCTCTCACAGAACTGGAACGAGATTCACTTTCTATGATCTCTCTGCTCTGATAGACATGAATGCGCCTGCAACGCTGATCTCTCCAGTGTTGCACTTCATCATTTATTTCCTTATAGAATCATAGCTGTGCAAAGGGTTCTGGAGGAGCTGCAGCACCCCTGATCAATTGAAATACATTTGCCAAAGTTATAGAGTTACTGCTGTCTGTTCAGAAAGAAATGAAATAATTCAGAATAGCTTAGAGAAAGCATGAGAAAGCATATCATTTAGCAACAGCGTCTTTAAAAAAAATGTGCCAAGCTGTGAAATGTAGCCCAATAGCAAGGCATAGCCTACAGTTGGGAACGCGTGGGAAATCTGTCAGTTAATAAACAGCATGCATCAATACCGGTATATAGTATACCACCGAGACAGTTGTAGGCCTAGTCCTCAGGAGCTTGTGCTTGGCTGTGACATGGGCTGGTTCTGTTCAATGTTAGTCACACAGAGAGACTGACTTCTAGACAGAGGGCCTTTGTTCCCAGTCATTGTGAAGACACCTTTATTTAACTAGGCAAGTCAGTAAAGAACAAATTACTATTTGCAATGACAGCCTAGGAACAGTGGGTTAACTGCCTTGTTCAGGGGCAGAACAACAGATTTTTTACCTTGTCAGCACAGGGATTTGATCTTGCGATCTTTTGGTTACTTGTCCAACGCTCTAACCACTAGGCTACCTGCCGCCCAGTATGAAAGGGTCTGGTTGGATATGATCATACCAAGGCAATTTGAATTAGACTTCACTTGGTCTGTTCGAAGATGTCCTCAGTGGGCCTATGTACAGCACACTGCCATATGGTTATCGATGGGACAGGCACAGTACCCTTTAGTAGAGGTCAACCTATTATGATTTTTCAATGCCGATACCGATATCGATTATTGGAGGACAAAAAAAGCCAAACATAAAAAAAAAATATATATATATATATATATCATACACACACACATTTTTGTAATAATGACAATTGCAACAATACTGAATGAACAATGAACACTTTTATTTTAACTTAATATAATACATAAATACACACACGCACACAGCTCTGAAGTGACAATGATACTGAAGAGTCTGCTTAGGAGACAAATACTCTCAACTGTTTGAATAAAAATAGAGTTTAAGTTACCTGTGATGAATGTTGAAAACAAAAACTTTAATTTCTATATGCAGGAAATCCTATTTTAATAATGGGCATGGTAAGAATTGACAACCAAAGTGCGAGTCATAATTCCCATGACACCTAGCAAAATCTGAAAAGCGGTTCCTTCATTTATTCCATAGGATATTTTTAGATTCACTTAAAATAAGGTCTGTGTTTCGTGTAGGCTTACATCACCGTGCCAATTTTATAACTGTGTAGATATCCATAGGACAAGGTAACTCTGATCAATATTGGCTAAATATAAGCGAAGATAAAAAAAAAAATTGTAGAGTGGATTTATGAAAATATGTTGACAAACGTTCCCTTATCCTAGTGAGATTTACATGGGTATCAAAACGTCGAGGCGGTTTAAGCCTGCACGAAACACAGACCTTATTTGAAGTAGATCGAGACATTCTCTATGGAAGACATGAACGGTAAAATAACGAAGGAACCCTTTTCAAATTCAGCCGCAAGTTATTACAGGAATTATAACGTGTCGACTATTTCTCTCTAAACCATATACCTTTGACTAATCAGGAAACTATCACCTCGAAAACAAAACGTTTATTCATTTCCGTATTTTACGTTCAAATATTTTTTATTGAACACACACAAGAATGGTGTATAGGTATAAAAGACAGGTATACAATTCTTATCTAAACATAAAAGAGCAGACAGAAACAACAAGACCCAGAGTTCTGGGTACAAAACAAATATTACAAAACAAGGCATACAGAACAAGGACAGGTAGAAAGAAAGAGGGTAGGTGTCACCCCCCCACTTATTCCCCCCCTTTATCCCTCCCCCACTTCTCCGTTCCGTATTTTATCTAACGGGTGGCATCCATGAGTCTAAATATTCCTGTTACATTGCACAACCTTCAATGTTGTCATAATTACGTAAAGTTCTGGCAAATTAGTTTGCAAAGAGCCAGGCGGCCAAAACTGTTGCATATACCCTGACTGCGTGCAATGAACGCAAGAGAAATTACACAATTTCACCTGGTTAATATTGCCTGCTAACCTGGATTTCTTTTAGCTAAATATGCAGGTTTAAAAATATATACTTGTGTATTGATTTTAAGAAAGGCATTGATGTTTATGGTTAAGTACACATTGGAGCAATGACAGTCATTGATTGATTGTTTTTTACAAGATAAGTTTAATGCTAGCTAGCAACTTACCTTAGCTTACTGCATTCGCTAACAGGCAGGCTCCTCGTGGAGTGCAATGTAATCAATGCAAGATTGGATCCCCCGAGCTGACAAGGGTAAAACTCTGTCGCAGAACGTTCCTAGGCCGTCATTGAAAATAAGAATGTGTTCTTAACTGACTTGCCTAGTTAAATAAAGATTAAATAAAGGTGTAAAAAAAAAACGGCAAATCGGCGTCCAAAAATACAGATTTCCGATTGTTATGAAAACTTGAAATCGGCCCCGATTTAATCGTCGACCTCTACCCTTTAGGGTAGTAATAACCTGATTCAGTCAAATAAATGAAAACAGTGATGTTTTATTCTTCTAAATAGAGACAATCGTGAAAAAATTATCTTTCATTTTATAGACCAGGGTTTCCCAAACTCGGTCCTGGGACCCCCCTCCAGGGTGCACGTTTTAATCATCAAGCTTTGATTATTTGAATCAGCTGTGTAGTGCTAGGGAAAAGACCAAAACGTGCACCCAGGGGGGCCCCAGAACCGAGTTTGGGAAACGCTATTATAGACAACAACTAGGCTACTAGATGTAGTTGGCAGAGAACAATCTCACCATGGGTTGTGCATACCCTTATCTGTCCTCACACGTGATGCAGTCCATGACTCTAACTTACTGCATGACAGCCCCATTACAAACAAATAGCCTTTTGATGTGGCAGTAGGCACACCCTGGTGGTTGAATAGCTGATGATGAGCTGCTGTGCTGTACAGCAGGTGCCTCCTGTCTGACTCAGTGCATCAGTGGTTTAGGTTTATTCTTTGACTCCCCGACCTCTCTCTCCCCTCATCCCCTCCTCTGGCCTCTGGGTGCCTTGAAACTAAAGTGGGGGGGGTTCAGGGAGGCCATGTTTTTTTTTTTTAATTTCACCTTTATTTAACCAGGTAGGCTAGTTGAGAACAAGTTCTCATTTGCAACTGCGACCTGGCCAATGTGTGTCAAGCCGACTCAGCCAAGAGTGTCTGTGGCTGTCAGCCCCCACTGAATTGCTGTCTTTGTTGCTTCCTGACCTTCCTGGGTGATGTTTATGTAACTCCCAGCCAGCCAGCCAGCCAGTCAGCCAGCCAGCCAGCCAGCCAGCCAGCCAGTCAGCCAGTCAGCCAGCCAGTCAGCCAGGCAGAGAGTGCTGCAGTCAGTCCTGAAACCTGACACCAAGTCACTGCTCTACTCTTTGGAGGGGGAGGGGCCCCCTGCCGCTGGGAAACATGCTCTCCAAGAGGCTGAGAGATGATTGGCTGTTTCTCTGGCTGCGGTTGGCTCTCTCTCTGGTCAGTAGGTCTATCAGTCTCTCTCATCTCTCAATTCAATGTTCAATTTAAGGGGCTTTATTGGCATGGGAAACATATGTTTACATTGCCTAAGCAAGTGAAATAGATAATAAACAAAAGTGAAATAAACAATAACAAATGTACAGTAAACATTAGACTCACAAAAGTTCCAAAAGAATAAAGACATACAGTGTTGTAATAATGTGCAAATAGTTAAAGTACAGAATGGAAAATAATTTAACATAAGTATAGATTGTATTTACAATAGTGTTTGTTCTTCACTGGTTGCCCTTTTCTTGTGGAAACAAGTCACATATCTTGCTGCTGCGATTGCACACTGTGGTATTTCACCTAATAGATATGGGAGTTTATCAAAAAAGTCTTTGTTTTCAAATTATTTGGGGGCCTGTGTAATCTGAGGGAAATATGTCTCTCTAATATGGTCATACATTTGGCAGGAGGTTAGGAAGTGCAGCTCAGTTTCTACCTCATTTTGTGGGCAGTGTGCACATAGCCTGTCTCTCGCTCTGTCTCTCCCTAGCTCTTTCTGACTGCCTATCTCTCTCTTTATGACTGCCTCTCTCTGTTCCTCCAGTCATCCGGCCTCGTCTGCCTGCTGGTAGTGGAGGCCTGCCAGGAGTGGGTGGTATCTAGTGGAGGTCAAAGGTGAACAGGAAGTCAACTCTATTTAAAGTGGGGCGGTCTTGGCTGTGGACGGAAGGGGCGGGCTGTGGGGGGACACTAGAGGAGGAAATGGGTGGCTAGTTAGTAGAGGGAGTGGTGAGAGAGATGTACTTGGATTTAGCCTAGACTGTGAGGAGCATGTGGGAACCTTGCCAGCCCCAAACTGCACAGTAGGTCTGAATAAAAACCCATTCTCTTTTATTCTGCATTTTTTCTCTCTCTCCCCCGCTCACAGGGGATTAAATAGCTTTGACTTTGTTGGCTGGCTAGGGGTTTGGAGAGGAGCGTGCGATAGCCAGCGGGTTCAGTGCTAACATGAGGTTTTGTGTGAGAGGAATGTGAGGGGTGACACAACCCAACGTGACCTCTTCCTTGAGCTGCAGTCAGGTTAACCTTTCACTGGCTGACAGGAATGAACTCAGCTCAACCACCAGGCAGCCTGCTGAACGCTAGCCTGCCTAGCATAGTCTGTCTCTGGGGAGAGAAAGTGGAGAACAGATTTACACCGTCTACTCTACAGGGATTCTAATGAGACTTTCAGTGGCTTTCATTCAGTTAGACTTAGGGAACCTAGCACTAAATAGGGCAAGGGGAATAGGGGAAAGGCATTTGGACTGTGGATCATGACATTATGCTTTTAGTCAGCAGATTCAGCCCGCTTGCTACAGCTGCACTAAGGTCGGACAGCATGACTGTGTAGATCAAGACACCGGGGAGCTAGCACGAGATATGGCTCAGAAAACCTACCTCAATATAGGGATGAGAAATGCAGTGCACTCCAAATTGTCCCATTATCCCAACTGTTACACCGGGAAGTTTGAAGGACTGATAGTTTTTTTGGAAAGCTGCCATTTTCGTCCCCGTGCTAGGTAGCAGAAGCCACATCAGCCATTTTGAAATGGCGCTAGAATGTAAGTTGAACATCAAACTATAGTCAGCCAATCAGGCTCCTTGCGGACTACGTCATCGCGCTGTGGAAATGTAAAAAAAAAAGTTGGTTTGGGGAATGGTTTAGTATATTGCCACGTTCAAAAACACTGGAAACTCAGTGGGAACTTTGAAAAAATTGTTTTGAATGGTCATCCAACTCGGAAACTCAGGCATCTTTCCAGAGTCCCAAGATGTCTTGAAAGGACCATAGGTCAAACTTGACCAAAACTATGGATGCTTGTCTGATGTACAATAATGAATTGGTAATCCATGTCATTGTTGTCAAGGGTGGATTAACAAAGGCAATAAACAGCCACACACTAGAAAGTTGTTGTGCTTGTCTTTCAATAGTTTATTTCTTTGTTCCAACAATTTTGCCTTTGTTAATGCACCCTTGACAACATTGACATTACCAATTATCAATTCATTATTACCAATTAATTATAACAATGGCTTACCAATAAATTATTACCAATTCATTATAATAATGGATTACCAATGAATTATTGTACAGACATAGTTTTGGGAGAGTTTGACATATACAAAGCCATTCCCCACACAACTTTTATTTTGACATTATCCCAGCGCGACAACGTAGGCTGACTATCCTTTGTTGTTCAACGCACGTGGCTTCTGCTACGTAGCATGAGGAGGAAAGGGAAGCGTTCCGGGAAAGTAGCAGTTATTCAATCTTGTAACAGTTGGGATAATAGCACAATTCAGAGTACAACTCATTTCTCATCCCTGGATTGAGGTACGTTTTCCAAGCCGGCTCCACGGTGTCCTGATCTATACGGTCGGGCTGTCCGACCCTAGTGCAGCTGTAAGTAAGCAGGTCGGATATTCTGGCTAATTATGCTTTGTGTCGGCTATACTTAATACAGTGTGCCTCTTTTGCCTTTATGTCTAAGGAACACTTGTTGGTTTGCGTTAGCTATTCCATGAAGATGACAGTTGTGTGTGTGTGTGTGTGTGTGTGTGTGTTGAATGTATGTGCGTGATAGATAGATAGTTTTCACACAGGAGTCCCAAAGCTATCAGACAGGTTTGTCAGGTAGCTGCTGGTTCCTAGCCGGGTATGTCCACTGGTTTCCATGGCGCTGGGCCCTGAGTCAAGGGTTTGTTTACACAGAGAAACACTTTATTTCACAACATTACACTGACTCTGTGGAAAGGGACAAAATGTAGGCTAACGCTGTCTTCTCTCTGCCTTGGATAAAGTTTAGTTTTGTACCTCTAGTCTACAACAATATGCAGTTGGCCTACTGTCACTAACCATGCACACTATGACTCATGTTTACAGAGACTGCTGCCGCCATTAAGTTAATGTTTTAACATTTCAAAGTACAAAATGGAGGGTTGCTCTTTTCTCTCAGAATGTTGTAGACATACGTCCTGCTTTGATCCCTGAGGTGAATATGTTGGAAGAATCCTGTGAATTCCTTCCTATATAACTCAATCCTCTGTTGCGCAGTGCAATTACTAGGCTACAGGTTTCAATGTTTTCACTGGCCTATTGATCTGTGGCATTTGGCCTTCATATACATTAAATCAATCTCTGTGGAATGTTGAATCACATGGTTGCTCTCGCTATACTGCCACAAAGCTGCTGTTATTTTGTATGCCCTCGTCTCAAGACTGTCCTGTCTGCTGAGAGTTCAGTATGAAATGGTTAGTGTTGTGGCGTGGATCATTCATTTGATTTATAAAGACTTTGTTAACATTCCTGCTCAGAACAGAACTACACGTCTGTCTGTTGTCCTCAGTTGAATGTGTGTGGCTGTCCCCTGGGCCCTGTCCTCTGGTGACCCTATAATTCGGTCTCACCGCCATCATAGTTCTGGATAAGTCCATAGTTGGGCGATTCCACGCCAGCTTAGGCGGAAAATATTTTTCAACAATCTGATTGTTCTGGCAATTCTCACATAGAAACTTAATTGGGAGGAAGGATGTTGAACATGCTTTTAACATTTGTATCACAAACCAGTTTTTAGAAAATCATTATGAAATTGGCAATTTCAGGCACTTTTAAGACCTATACATGCCTCCTGTAAAACCCTGTGATCTGTGAACTGTACATGATACAGACAACATCTTGGTTTATTATACTTCTTATAGTGGGCTCTAAAATATGGAGTATGTCTAGATTCTGAAATACAAATGTTTACATTTATTTATTCAACATAAAAATATTAATATAAATATCTCAAAAGTACCCTTTTTTATTTAGCTTATTTTTTTAACGTATTGTTTTAGAACAATGCACTTGTCAAAAATGTCACATTTCCAGAGGGAGCTCTCTGGTACTTTTGTAGATATGATCCATTTTATACGTAGAAATGTACATTATTGGTTATTAACCAATCACAGCCCTTTCAATCCATTTTCCCATTCACTGTGTTGGCGGTGCTCATAAAATGTATCACAACTTCAGAATTAGCAGAGAACCCACTGGAAATGTCATGTGCTTGTAAAGGGTACTTTTGAGATATTCATATGCATGTTTTTTTATATTGAATTAATTCATGTGAAAATGTGTATTTCAGAATCTAGACATTCTCCATTTGTTAGAGCCTCTATAAGGAGTATAATGAACCAATATGTTGTCTGTATCATGTACGATTCAAGGATCATAAGGTTTTTCCGGAGGCATTTATAGGTCAAAAAAGAGGTCCTAAAATGGCCACTTTCATCATGATTTAAGAAAACAATTGTTTGTGATACAAATGTAAAAAGCATGTCAAACATAATTTCTCCCAATAAAGTTTATATGTGAGAATTGCCAGAACAATCTGAGATAGCAAAAGTACTTTCGCCGTTGCAGCACTGATGTCTGCTTTTTTTCTACTATCAACCTGCCTTCTCCTGATTTAACCTTTTATTATTGAGAGCTATAGCATGAAGAAGACTGGTGATGAACCCACCAATTGCTAATTTGAATGCATAAATCATACTATTTTGTGTGTTACCACCAGGTAATGCTGATTCATTTCTCAGTTCTCAAGCAAGGAATAGGCCTATGTTTCGAAATTGGTGACCCATTCAAAACCTCCCACAACCCAAATTTGTTGAGAATTGCTGGTCTAAGCTCTAAGGGAACCACTGTTGTTGGAATCCCCTCCCTCCATCTCTGCTCCCCAGTAAGTAGGCTGCTCATTGGCAGGTTGTTTTGATGGCTATATTGAAAGTTATTCTGCAATGACCTTGAATGTCTGCCCATTGTAATGCTTGCTAGGATTATGTAATAACCATCCAGCTTATTTATCTAGAGAGGCCTAAAAACCTTAAGGTTTTGGGTGTGTCACTACACAACAAGGGGAACATTAGTTTGCCTGTATCATTGGGTGCTTAGCGCCTAACTTGTGGTGTATCATAGAGGCTCTCTCAGACCTTCCCCATACTGTGCTAATGACAGATACAGCATCATCTTCAATGACCTCAGACTGCCCTCTCCCCTCTGTCACCCCTCTGCTATCCTATAGAATCCCTGACGACCAGGCCCAAACTACCTTACCCTCCCCAGTCCCAGTCCATCCATGAACCACTCCTATCACCAATCCTCTCACAGATGCAAATGGCCATCGCATGCCTCTCTTAATGAAATGAAGGAGTCAGTTAACTGAATGACTAATGGAGAGCTAATTATTTTGGAGCTATTTGAGGATGTGTAATGGGTGTGATGGTGCAGCCCTCTCTCTCTGCCATGGCAGGTACGGCTAATGATATCATAACCTATGTGAATTGCTAATCGCTGCATTTGCAAGGAATTACATGCCAAGCTGTGTGTGCATGTGCCTGCGTGTGTGTGCGTCTTGGCCTGGGCCTTAGAGCTTTCTGGGTAATAACTATAAATATCTCCAACAGACCAGAGAGGGAGGCCCACACACACAGCCTAGCGTACTAGGAGTGTGTACTTAGTTGAAGCTATAGTTCTCCTGTGTATAGATCTACAGCGTTTAATACCATTATACCACCTAGTAGTGTAAGTACATTTCTTAGGAAATGAGGCCTAGGCTTATACAGTATAATATCTAACTTTGGACTGGGAACCTACTGTTATTCATGTTTATACCATGGCATTGTTGAATACTTGTTTCTGATTGGCTTGAAGGGCATTCTAGAGTGTGAGTTATTTAAGTGATAATGCCGAGAAGCCGGTGTTTGGAGGATATATTGGCACTGGTGTTGTCAGGCCCGAGACCAAGCCAATATATCCTCTAAACACTGGCTTCGAGGGCAGTATCACTTTTATACAACAATACAATAATACAATACAATAATGATTGACATGTTTTCATTAAAAACATTATTTTAATCAATTTATTCATACTATTTCATCCTTCCACAAGATATAGACCCGACACAAATCTAGGGTTGCTACCCAAGCCGACTGGTCGTTCGTTCTATCAGTTCGGTTGCCTGAGACGCGACCCAGTCGTTCAGTCTTTTTGTTCTATATCTACAGTATGGACGCGACCCAGTCATTCAGTCTTTTTGTTCTGTATCTCCAGTATGGACGTGACCCAGTCGTTCAGTCTTTTTGTTCTGTATCTCCAGTATGGACGCGACCCAGTCGTTCAGTCTTTTTGTTCTATATCTACAGTATGGACGTGACCCAGTCGTTCAGTCTTTTTGTTCTATATCTACAGTATGGACGTGACCCAGTCGTTCAGTCTTTTTGTTCTATATCTACAGTATGGACGTGACCCAGTCGTTCAGTCTTTTTGTTCTGTATCTCCAGTATGGACGCGACCCAGTTGTTCAGTCTTTTTGTTCTATATCTCCAGTATGGACGCGACCCAGTCGTTCAGTCTTTTTGTTCTATATCTACAGTATGGACGTGACCCAGTCGTTCAGTCTTTTTGTTCTATATCTACAGTATGGACGTGACCCAGTCGTTCAGTCTTTTTGTTCTATATCTACAGTATGGACGCGACCCAGTCGTTCAGTCTTTTTGTTCTATATCTACAGTATGGACGCGACCCAGTCGTTCAGTCTTTTTGTTCTGTATCTACAGTATGGACGCGACCCAGTCATTCAGACTTTTTGTTCTGTATCTACAGTATAGACGTGACCCAGTCGTTCAGTCTTTTTGTTCTGTATCTACAGTATGGACGCGACCCAGTCTTTTTGTTCTGTATCTACAGTATGTACGCGACCCAGTCGTTCGTTCTAAATGTTCCATTGCCATAATGGCTGGCAAAGTTCTTATCCCTTGCTTGCTAGTTAGCCAACTACGGCTAACTTACAGTCACGTCAAAAAGTGCAGCCAGAATAACAGTGAAGTAGCTGCATTTGCATTTGTTTAAGCTGTTTTTTAGTGACATTTATTTGAACACATCCATAACAATGAGCTAATGAGGCGTGATTTTGTCTGGCATAGAAAATGTGCTCACTAGTCAGGAAACTGTTGTTCAGAGGAGCAAGCTAAAAAGACAGCTAACACAATCACTTCAAATTGAAGCTGGAAAGACTGCAAACTAGCTTCACGTTTACCTTTTTTCAATTTACATTTCTTTGTATATACGCATAAAATGATGCCAGCTGATTCATGATTTCTACTGGCTGAAAAACGCTGCCTGTTTGTCTGTCTCGTCCCGACTCCCGACACGTTCATTACTATGGGACAGCTGGAGATTGAATTTGAATATTGAACCAATGTTGCAAATGTCGGAGAGACATACAGCAATGTTCATACAAATCTCCACTGTTGAAAACTAAATGTTAGTCTAATAGAAATGTGAGAATGTCTAGATGCTTTTTATAGTGGAGATCAAGTTTATAAATTGCTTGGCTGGGTTGATGAGACAATGGATTGCACTGTCAGATGGAACAGAGTAATTAGGAATTTTAAAGTCATAGATTTAACCGGTGGTAACTTGTAGAATAAACACAGAATGGAATGCGGTTTTAACCAATCAGCATTCAGGATTAGACCCACCCGTTGTATAATTCCCTATATTAGCACGGTAGAACTCAATGGCTATAGTTCATTCTTACATGTTCTATGTTTGAGCTGCTTTTTAAAGTAAAACTTGAATTGAAAACTTTATTGGCATTGTTGAATTATAGGACTGATGGTTTGGTTAGCTAAACTAACAAGTGTGTTTGTTTGGTTACCACAGAAACGACTGTAGCTATCTAGTAAACTTGCTAGCCTATTCAGTAGATGTTGAACACATTTCTACCGGAAAATGAACACATTTCTACTGAAAAATGAACACATTTCTACTGAAAAATGAACACATTTCTACTGAAAAATGAACACATTTCTACTGGAAAATGAACACATTTCTACTGGAAAATGAACACATTTTTAGCCGCAAATATGTTAAATTATAGCCGTGGTATAAAAGAGATAATCAAAGAGGGGCTATGCGTTCTCAGGAAAATAATGCAACTCTGTTGAAGGTCAGTTCCACTTCGCTAGCGCATCGTGGAACACACCTTCCACGTCATCCATTATTTCCCATAGAACGCATAGCCCCTCATTGATTATCCTTCACAAATGGAATAAGAACACTAGATTCTTTAAATTAATACAACTTTATTGATACTGTTTCTATACAGAATGGATAATTCCCTGTAGTTTCCCCCTTCCTAATCTGTAGGCCTAGGCCTACTACACATGGTCTGCAGAACATTAGCTTAATTAGGCTATGGTATTAGACTTAACTCTGTAACTCTGGACTCTGTCCGTCCTTCTGCCACCCACATTTCTCCACATCCGCTCCTCCATCCAGATACAGGCAACCAGTACCCTTTTCACACTGAGCCAAACTAATCCGAGCTGTACTGGGCTGGCCATTTGCCTGGTTACACATCCAACATAGAATAAGAAAATATTGGTATCAGAGTCAGACTGTAAGGACCACAGCCGGACAGGAGAAGCATGTACGGGGAGTCAGACATTTATTCGGGAACAGACAAGGAAACCAGACAGGAACAGCGTCGGAACACGGGTAACACGGACATGAGACAATTAATCCCGAAGCAGGGAACAGAGCTTGGGAACAGACAGATATAGAGAAGGTAATGGCACAAGTAATTGAGTCCATGTGAGTCCAATGATCGCTGATGCGCGTGACGGGGGGAAGGCAAGTGTGTGTACTGATGGTGGCTTGAGTGCGTAATGCTGGGCATCCTGGCGCCCTCGATGGCCAGGGGGAGGAAGAGCGGGAGCAGGCGTGACACAAACAGTATGGTTTGGGTCAACCCTATGTGAATACAACCCAGTTAAATGCCATATATTCTACTACTGCAGTTCTGCCTAAGGCCCTGCTGCCATGTGACCTGCTAGAGCTGTGTGCCAGCCAGGCTGTGACAGCACAGGTCAAAGTGGACCAGGTCAGAGAGTGAGGACGGAGGACCTGTAAGCCCTGTTAGCCCACTGAGTGTCACTTCTGTTATTAGCCTCTCCCCGGGACAAGAGGTTAGCACCAACACACCCTACCTTCCCTCTCCTACTCTGTGAAGGATCATTAAGGCCTGATGCTCTTTTTAATTGGTTCAGGAAGCATTGCCGTGCAGTGTGCCCCCTTTCATTTATCAACTACACCTCTCTACCCCCCCCCCCTGTCTCCCACACACAAACACTCCATCTGTCTCTCTCTCTCTCTCTCCTCTCTTTCGCTCCTCTCTCTCTCCCTCTTTCCTCACTCTCCATGCATGACTTTAAATTGGCCCACATCCATAGGCCTAATTAACAGGCCTAATCTCTTCCCCACCTCCTGACAGACTAATCTATATTCCATTAACCAGGCAGTAGGTTTGGTCTCTGGTTAGGCTGTGGTTGGGAACTGGGAAGGTGAGTAGTGTTGTATACTGCTGGTATTATCCCTCTCACAACACAAGGCCAATAACTATTCTTAGGGACATTATGCACAAAGACACAACACACTTTGCTGTGAGGAGTGTTTTTAAGGAAGAGTCGATGTCAAAGGTTGACTTCTAGGTAGACTTAAGATATTTTTAAAAGGAAAACGTTTAGGCAAAGGCTGAAGTGAGAGAGAAGCAGTGGATCATCTCTATTATTCCTGTACTATGCACTTTATTATTCATCAAAAAAAAAGTGGGCTGTCTTTGATTAAATTTCTAGGGACCAGTACCACACACTGTCTCCTATATTTGCTCTGTAGGAACACTATGTTCACTTGCTCAGCTCTCTCTGTTACAACAGATGCACTCTCCTACTAGCCTATACAACCAGCATTACAGCACTACCTAGTGGGTGAAAATATAGGCTAACTGTTGATATGGTGGGTCTTGTGGGCTCTATGATTGGCTATAGTGTGTGCACAGTTATAGTGCGGGTTCCATCCTGTCCTAGGATGATAAATGTCAATTTCCCTAACGGTGTGTTAGTGGAGTCCTACTCAATGGCCCGCAGAGGGAGGCAGAAGTAAGAGTGGCAGGCACACTAATACAGGCTCTGAGTTTGTGATGAGGTTATTATGGACTGTTTAGAGACTCACACCTGTGCCTCTGGCTCCCTTTTTATCTCTTTCTGTCTCTTTTACTCTTTCTCTCTCTCTCTCTTTCTTTTTTTTACTCCCCCCCCTCTCTCTCACTTTAGAGGGAAGCCCCCCCAGCACACTAATTTCTCTGCCGGGAGGCCTATTTGCATGTTAACCGTTGGGTTGCCAAGGCGCCACAGCTCCACCAAGCCATGTGACCATTTCAGCATGTGTGCCTGCCTGCCTGCCTGCGTTCACTGTTCCTGTTTCGCCCTTGTTCTCACCAACACATCCTCAGCCTAGAGAGACAATACACCCTGTGCAGAGCCAGTCGCTGGCAGCTAAAAGCCTTCCTGTGTATGAATCTATGTATACATGGGTGTTATTGAATCTCTTCCTAGCTTTCTCTATCTACCTCTATCTGTTGATCCTACCTACCTACCTCTCTCTCTCTCTCTCTCTCTCTCTCTCTCTCTCTCTCTCTCTCTCTCTCTCATTAAACAGCCTGTTATGTAGTCTTTTGCATTATGATGTCGGTCCCAGACTAAAATGATGCTGTCTGTCCGTCCCAGTAAACCCCTCAGTGTACTACTATACTATTCAAATGTTCATGCTCAACATGCAGTACATAACATGGTTGCATACCGTTTAGGCCCTGTCTCTGAAAGAACTGTTGTTAAAATATCTCCCTGAATTACACTATACATACAGTATTTTTACCGGTTCTTCTTGACAGTGTTTTAACAGCTGTGAATTGATCGTTTTCAAGGGCTCTGTGAAAGTGAGGCTCTGTCTCTGTGAAAGTGAGGCTCTGTCTCTGTGAAAGTGAGGCTCTGTCTCTGGGAGAGTAAGGCTCTGTTTCTGTGAGAGTGAGGCTCTGTTTCTGTGAGAGTGAGGCTCTGTTTATGTGAGAGTGAGGCCCACTGCCATTATGCTATAGTTTAGTCCTGTTGCATGGCATGCTCCCATCTGGCATGTGACATGTTCTCGCTCCACTGCAGGGACGGTAATTGGCATGTTGTGTCATTTAGTTCCCTTCGTTCCGTCTCTCCTAGAACAGGAGTCCAAACTCCCAAGGCCTAGCCTGACAGCTAGCCTATATCAGATGCCCACTCAAACATGGGGAGAACACACATATAGCCTACCACTAGTAAGCACATACGCAGACACATGAATGCGCACACAAACGCACAACACAGGCTTATTTATCTAGATATGGGCATGGGGACAAACACATGGGCACTAGATTGGAGTTAACACAACCTACTGTGTACATTGTGACCTCCCACACATACTCTACGTTGGACTTTAACCAGTCGTATGTTATTCCTACAGTTGTACAGTTCAATGTTTTGTCGTGTTTGTAGTTCCAATGTTTGTAGTTCCAATGTTCTTCCACAGAGTTAGGTGTCTGGCAGGTTTTTTAAGAGAGTTGTGCTCAGACAGGCTGGAGAAAGCAGAGCCAAATGATATTGCAGCTAAGCTGTTGTTTATTTAGCCAGTCAGGAAGGAGGGCTTTCACCTTTGTTTGCCACTACTGATGAGAGGGACAGTTAAATATATCAGTCAGTCTCTCTTTATTTCCTACCTCTCTCTCCCCTTCTCTTTCTCTGTAGTTTCCCCAACGCCTAATGGAAAGCTAGGAATATTTACATACATTCTGACTTACTTAAGGCCTACTAATGTCACGTTCCTGACCTGTTTTCTGTTGTTTTGTATGTGTGTGATGGTCAGGGCGTGAGTTTTGGGTGGGCAGTCTATGTTTTCCGTTTCTATGTTGGTTTTGGGTTGCCTGGTATGGCTCTTAATTAGAGGCAGGTGTTTTGCGTTTTCCTCTAATTGAGAGTCATATTAAGGTAGGAGGTTCTCACTGTTTGTTTGTGGGTGATTGTCGCTGTGTCTGTGTATTTTGCACCACACGGTACTGTCTCGTCTCGTTCGTTCGGTCGTTCCTGTTTATTGTGTTCCTCGTTTCATGTAAGTTCATAGTTTAGGTCTGTCTAGTTCGTTTTGTTATTTTGTAAATCATTCAAGTGTATTTCGTTTCGTGTTTTTCCGTCTTGTCATTAAAACATTATGTATTCATCACCCGCTGCGCCTTGGTCAACTCACTCACCGAAAGAGAGCCGTTACAGAATCACCCACCAAACCCAGATCAAGCAGCGGGTTAACGGACATCAACGACAGCAGCAGTGGGAAAAGGAGGATTGGACATGGGAAGAGACCCTGGACGGTAAAGGACCCTGGGCAGAGCCAGTGGAGTGTCGCCGCCCCAAAGCGGAGCTGGAGGCATCGAAAGCGGAGAGGCGACGTTATGAGGAGGCAGCACGGAAGCAAGGCTGGAAGCCCGCAAGTACTACCCTAAAATTTCTTGGGGGGGGGGGGGCTAAGAGGTAGTGGGCCGAGGGCAGGTAGGAGACCTGCGCCCACTTCCCAGGCTAACCGTGGAGAGCGGGAGTACGGGCAGACGCCGTGTTACGCAGTAGAGCGCACGGTGTCTCCTGTACGGGTGCATAGCCCAGTGCGGGTTATTCCACCTCCCCGCACTGGTAGGGCTAGATTGGGCATTGAGCCAAATGTCATGAGGCCGGCCCTACATATCTGGCCACCAGTACGTCTCCTTGGGCCGGCTTACATGGCACCAGCCTTACGCATGGTGTCCCCGGTTCGCCAACACAGCCCAGTGCGGGTTATTCCACCTCCCCGCACTGGACGGGCTACGGGGAGCATGCAACCAGGTAAGGTTGGGCAGGCTCAGTGCTCAAGGGAGCCAATACGCCTGCACGGTCCGGTATTTCCGGCGCTACCTCCTCGCCCCAGCCCAGTACCACCAGTGCCTACACCACGCACCAGGCTTCCAGTGCGTTTTAAGAGCCCTGTTCCTCCTCCACGCACTCTCCCTATGGTGCGTGTCTCCAGCCCAGTGCCTCCAGTTCCGGCACCACGCACTAAGCCATCTGTGCGTCTCCAGAGCCCTGTACGCACTGTTCCTTCTCCCCGCACTCGCCCTGAGGTACGTGCCCTCAGCCCGGTACCTCCAGTTCCGGTACCACTCACCAGGCCTATAGTGCGCTTCGAGAGGTCAGTGTGCCCTGTTCCTGCTCCCCGCACTAGCCTTGAAGTGCGTGCCGTCATCCCGGTACCTCCAGTTCCGGCACCACGCACCAGGCCTACTGTGCGCCTCAGCAGGGCAGAGTTGGCCGTCTGCCCAACGCCTTCTGCACTGCCTGTCTGCCCAGCGCCGTCTGAGCCATCTGTCTGTCCAGCGCCGTCTGAGCCATCTGTCTGTCCAGCGCCGTCTGAGCCATCTGTCTGTCCAGCGCCGTCTGAGCCATCTGTCTGTCCAGCGCCGTCTGAGCCATCTGTCTGCCCAGCGCCGTCTGAGCCATCTGTCTGCCCAGCGCCGTCTGAGCCATCTGTCTGCCCAGCGCCGTCTGAGCCATCCGTCTGCCCAGCGCCGTCTGAGCCATCCGTCTGCCCAGCGCCGTCTGAGCCATCCGTCTGCCCAGCGCCGTCTGAGCCATCCGTCTGCCCAGCGCCGTCTGAGCCATCCGTCTGCCCAGCGCCTTCTGAGCCATCCGTCTGCCCAGCGCCTTCTGAGCCATCCGTCTGCCCAGCGCCTTCTGAGCCATCCGTCTGCCCAGCGCCTTCTGAGCCATCCGTCTGCCCAGCGCCGTCTGAGCCATCCGTCTGCCCAGCGCCGTCTGAGCCATCCGTCTGCCCAGCGCCGTCTGAGCCATCCGTCTGCCCAGCGCCGTCTGAGCCATCCGTCTGCCCAGCGCCGTCTGAGCCATCCGTCTGCCCAGCGCCGTCTGAGCCATCCGTCTGCCCAGCGCCGTCTGAGCCATCCGTCTGCCCAGCGCCGTCTGAGCCATCCGTCTGCCCAGCGCCGTCTGAGCCATCCGTCTGCCCAGCGCCGTCTGAGCCCTCCGTCTGCCCAGCGCCGTCTGAGCCCTCCGTCTGCCCAGCGCCGTCTGAGCCCTCCGTCTGCCCAGCGCCTTCTGAGCCCTCCGTCTGCCCAGCGCCTTCTGAGCCCTCCGTCTGCCCAGCGCCTTCTGAGCCATCCGTCTGCCCAGCGCCTTCTGAGCCATCCGTCTGCCCAGCGCCTTCTGAGCCATCCGTCTGCCCAGCGCCTTCTGAGCCATCCGTCTGCCCAGCGCCTTCTGAGCCGCCCGTCTGTTCCGAGCCAATAGAGCCGTCCGTCAGTCAGGAGCCGCCAGAGCCGCCCGTCAGTCAGGAGCCGCCAGAGCCGCCCGTCAGTCAGGAGCCGCCAGAGCCGCCCGCCAGTCAGGAGCCGCCAGAGCCGCCAGCCAGTCAGGAGCCGCCAGAGCCGCCAGCCAGTCAGGAGCCGCCAGAGCCGCCAGCCAGTCAGGAGCCGCCAGAGCCTCCAGCCAGTCAGGAGCCGCCAGAGCCGCCAGCCAGTCAGGAGCTGCCCTACAGTCATGAGCTGCCCTACAGTCATGAGCTGCCCTACAGTCATGAGCTGCCCTACAGTCATGAGCTGCCTTACAGTCATGAGCTGCCTTACAGTCATGAGCTGCCTTACAGTCATGAGCTGCCTTACAGTCATGAGCTGCCTTACAGTCATGAGCTGCCTTACAGTCATGAGCTGCCTTACAGTCATGAGCTGCCTTACAGTCATGAGCTGCCCCACAGTCATGAGCTGCCCCACAGTCATGAGCTGCCCCACAGTCAGGAGCTGCCCCACAGTCAGGAGCTGTCCCTCAGCCCGGACCTGCCAGAGTCCCTCAGCCCGGACCTGCCAGAGTCCCTCAGCCCGGACCTGCCAGAGTCCCTCAGCCCGGACCTGCCAGAGTCCCTCAGCCAGGACCTGCCAGAGTCCCTCAGCCAGGACCTGCCAGAGTCCCTCAGCCAGGACCTGCCAGAGTCCCTCAGCCAGGACCTGCCAGAGTCCCTCAGCCAGGACCTGCCAGAGTCCCTCAGCCAGGACCTGCCAGAGTCCCTCAGCCAGGACCTGCCAGAGTCCCTCAGCCAGGACCTGCCAGGACCTGCCGCCCCTTATCCCGGTGCTGCCCCTTATCCCGGTGCTGCCCCTTATCCCGGTGCTGCCCCTTATCCCGGTGCTGCCCCTTATCCCGGTGCTGCCCCTTATCCCGGTGCTGCCCCTTCATTTAGGTGGTTTTAGTTGGAGGGTGGTCATTGGGAGGGGAATACAGAAGCGGGGAGTGACTATGGTGGTGTGGGGACAGCGTCTGGAGCCTGAGCCACCACCGTGGTCAGATGCCCACCCAGACCCTCCCCTGGACTTTGTGCTGGTGCGCCCGGCGTTCGCACCTTGAGGGGGGGGGGGGGTTCTGTCACGTTCCTGACCTGTTTTCTGTTGTTTTGTATGTGTGTGATGGTCAGGGCGTGAGTTTTGGGTGGGCAGTCTATGTTTTCCGTTTCTATGTTGGTTTTGGGTTGCCTGGTATGGCTCTTAATTAGAGGCAGGTGTTTTGCGTTTTCCTCTAATTGAGAGTCATATTAAGGTAGGAGGTTCTCACTGTTTGTTTGTGGGTGATTGTCGCTGTGTCTGTGTATTTTGCACCACACGGTACTGTCTCGTCTCGTTCGTTCGGTCGTTCCTGTTTATTGTGTTCCTCGTTTCATGTAAGTTCATAGTTTAGGTCTGTCTAGTTTGTTTTGTTATTTTGTAAATCATTCAAGTGTATTTCGTTTCGTGTTTTTCCGTCTTGTCATTAAAACATTATGTATTCATCACCCGCTGCGCCTTGGTCAACTCACTCACCGAAAGAGAGCCGTTACAACTAATCATACTAGTCTACTTATTAAACCGATAAAGCAACACAGATCAGCTAAGTTTACTAGGCCTATGTCCTTAAGAGCTCAGTGCCCCTTTCAGCTATTATCCATGTGAGATAATTCTGCTCTAATATCATTAAACAGTGTTACATTTCAGACAGGGAGAGAGCTGCTGCTCTGCTACAAATGTCCGTCCCTTAGCCACATAGCCATGTAGCCTTTAGCCTGTGGCTTACTAGTCTGTAGCTTCAGACCTGTTACTGTTATTTCTAACTAGCAGGGAGCATCTCCAGGTACTTGGCCTCCCCCTAGCCACATAGCCATCGAGGCTAGCCATAGCCTGTAGCTTACCAACCTGTTCCCGGTTACTTCTGACTAGCAGGGAGCTAACAGTCAACCCCCAGGCTATGTAGCCCTTTGTGTAACCTGAGAAGGGGCTTATATGTTGTGCACAAGGTTTCAAACGAGAGTTCACTGTAAAAACACATGCATGTGCTTTAGAGCAAGATGTATGGCTCTTTAAGTTTGTGTGTGAGCGCGTGCATGAGTGCGTGTCTGTCTGGTGATGTGTGTGTGTCTTCACTCTGGGACCTAACCCTGTGCCAGGCAGGCTCCAGGCCAGCCAGGCATGTCTGTGTGTTCACCTCCCAGCACCATGTGCCTGCTGGAGCACATGGCCCTTGCGTCATGTTCCAGGGAGCCCCCTCCCTCTCTTCCATCGCCTCTCCAGTGACTGTCAGTCATGGAAGGGACAGAAGGCTCGTCACGACCTGTCCTTTCACATCTCGCATACATTTGTGTGTGTGGAGGTCTATCCACCTCTTGCGAGAGGGATTATCTTCCTGGTGGGAAGTGAACACGGCTGTGTTGCTGGGTGGCCAGCATCTGTCTACGTCTCTCTTTCCCCACCAGAGTGTGTCTGAGACCACTGCATTACTGACAGTCTCAGGGAGTGAGCTCTCAGTGTGTTAGTGTGCTGTACTAGGGACAGTGCTGTGGCTTTTTAGCCTCATGGTTTCATGGTTTTGCACACGTTGGTTGTTTGCTGTTTGGTTGTTTAATAGTGTATTGTTTAGTTTTTTCTCATAGTATATTTTCATGTTATGATTCTGTACAACATAATATGGTGTCATTCAGTTTCTTGTGTATAATGTTTTATGTATAGAGCAATGTGCAACACATGCAAGCCTGCATTCCATTTATGTTAATATCTGTGCTTGTGTAGAAATCCAGTGCTTTTGGGGTTAAGTTGTGAAAGTTAATGTAATAACTGCTAGCACCATCTGCTGGCCTACTTCCTCACAAAGAGAGAGAGAGAGAGAGAGAACGAGTCTGGATTTTAACGACATCTCTAATATTCATGCTGATGCATTTTGCTGCTTTGTGCTGCTTTCATTTTCCACCGCTCTGCTGCTGGAGACTCCAGCTCCTCGCCATACACACCCCAGCACGGGAGAGGGAGGGCAGAGAGGGAAGAGGAGGGGAAAACTAGTGGGAAAAGGAAAACAACCAAGCAAGCTAGCTAGCACAAAACCCTTTTTGTGTACAAAGGAGTAGCCTACCTTACCCTGGGATGTAAGAGAACGAGGCACGAACGAAGAGAGCAAGAAAAAGGAACGAGTAGAGATAGGTAGAGTGAGTGGACGGAGAGAGCTCACGATTGCTGGCGGAGGGGAATCAATGAGAAGGGAGGGAAGAGAGTAGGGTAGAGCGAGAAAGCGACGCTGACACTCACAACACGACCCGCCTGCCTGAGCCGGACGGAGCTGAAGCACGCAGTAGCAGCAGAATGAGACGAGCTTCCTGGACTGCCACTGCTTCGCACCTCTTCTGGCGCAACCAGCCCTGCTCCCAGCTTTCCCAGTGATCTAACAGCCCAGCCCCATGCACTCCTACTGAGCTTGAGCCCTGCCCGCTAGGGGAGGAGAGGAGTGGAGAGGAGGTGAAGGAGAGGAGGCTCCACCGCACGCCTGTACGCTGCCTGTGGAGGGGGGAGGGGGTGGACACGCAGCTCAAGCAAGACAGACTGTCGAACGAGAGAGAGAAAAAACCCGGCGAAAGGGCAAGGCTTTTGTTAGGTGGTTGGAGAGAGAGGGGGTGGAAGAACAAAAAATAGAAAAAAACATGTCTACAGTGAAGAGGCCAAGAGGAAGGGTAAGTGAGCTGCACAGAGAGAGAGGGGAGGAAGGGAGTGGAGGGAGGGAGGGAGGGAGGGAGGAGGGGCCGGACGACAGGAACTGAACAACTGAACAACCTCCTCTGCTACTGGCTCATGCTGCCTGCCTGATGCAGCTCCACTGTCGCCATCTTGAACTCCTTGTTGCTGCGCTTTCCCATACTCATTTGCTTAGCTGTGCTAGCTATGCTCTCTCACATGCTTTCCCCCCACACCCCCTCCCTCCATAGATTCCTCCCCACCTCTGGTTCGATGCAAAAGGCGATGTGTGTGTGTGTCACATAAGATGAGTACATCAGTCACACAGCGTTCACTGAGGGAAGTAAGGGGTTAGTGAGTGAGTGAGTGGACTAACTGGCCCAAATGTCCTGGCTATCTCTATCTCTCTGTAGTCTTTCCTTACTGTAATAGTGCAACGTGTTTTCATGGGAGCGTGTGGTGGCAGAGAGAGAGATTGAAATCACTGCAGTGCTGGCAGCTTGTAATTTCAGTTATTTATAGTCGTATTACACAGCTGCAGAACACTTGGTTTTGGTGCATTTTTCTTCTCTCTCCCTTTCTCACTCACTTTTCATATAAACTCTCATTCCTGCTCTCATTCCCGCCCTCTGCCCTCTCTCCCCTTTGCTACTACCCTTTCTTCCCTGTTCTTTACCTTGACTTTCTCTTTCCTCCCCCTCTTTTTTTACCTTCAACTTGAATAATAAGAATATTTCAGTTCTGGGCAATGATTTCCACTAATAGTCTGGGCATCACAGCACACGTTAAACATATCATTTTGTAGCTACAGCTCTTGTTTATCTTCCAAATAAACTGTAATTTATTTCTCCCCTCCCCCGCTTTGTTTGTGTCAGTTCAAGATAATTCTCTTTATTTAGCAGTCAGGAAAGCAACTGGCTGTGCCGTGCTGTGGCTCGGCCTCGGGTCATGTAGCCATCCGCTCTGACTGCAACACGTTGAGATTAGCTCATCCATTTATAGGCTCTGGGCCCACTCGAAGGGAATAAAACTCAGCCCATGTTTTATTCCCATTTTATCACGTATCAGCCTTGTCTATATTATTTATTCTAGTTTGGCTGAATGTGAGTGTGCCGGTCCTGCCTGTCTCTTGTTTCTTTCTGCCTGTCTTAATGAAAGTTTGTGCTGCTGCAATCTATGTGACTAGGGGGGAAAATGTGTGGCTAGCAGAAAGTTCAGAGAGCAAGACTTTCAGTATGTCTGTGGGGTAGAGACACAGCAGCAGAATGGGATATTCTGGTGACTGGTTGTTTGTCTTTAAAAGGCTATCAAGGCTATGCCAAGCCTATGTCAAGGCTATATCATTATCAAGGCTTAGAGGGCCTAATAGAAGAGGTACAGCCAACTAGCTAACAGTGTTGTTGTGACTTCTGCTGTCTGTGTTTTCTAGACCAGCTGGCTGTTGTTTTCAGTGTTCTATTTTCTAGATCGATCAGTGTAACTTCCCTTTTGACAATCACATTCATATCATACGGCCTTAGAGTGCAATGAAAACCCGTAATTTTCCTTATCTGCCATTTCTTGTAATTTATGAGTTAAGCTTCCTGAGAAGGCTGATTTCTGAGTATGTCTCCCCTCTGTCAGCTACTGCTAAAGGCTAAGACTACAAACTACACATAGCTCATAGCATGTTGCTTCATCATTTCTAGTCTTTCTCTGTCTATGTCTCTCTCTCCCCCCACGTCACTAAGCAGCAGTGTAAGTATACAGCTTGATTGTTATGCACATGGGATTTTTCAGAGCTTCGCTGATTCACTTTTGTAATCCCATTCCTTTGTGTTTACAACATTTCCTTATTGAGCTTGCCTGGGTGACTTGACTCTCATTCCAGGCAGCAAAGCTGATATGGTACATTTCACACTTCTGTTCCTGAGGGGGAAGATGATGTGTGAGAGAGGCTGTGGAGGGTTAACTGAGGGGGAAGATGATGTGTGAGTGTTGCGTCAAAACAGAACACTCAAAACATGAGCACAATGGCAGCTCTTCCTTTAAAGACCTCCAGGCCTCAAGAGGGCAGATAACCCAAAAAACACGGGTGGAACTAAAAAATTGAGCCAGGATTTCTGGAGGGACTACTTTTACATGCGCACCTGTCAGATAAGCATGGGTATAAAATGTTTGGTCCTCAACACATACACAGCTCATTGTTCAACCATAAAGACGCAACTGGTATGTAATGTTTGGAATTATTTATTATGTTGCATCCAGTGCTTAGCAGAATTTACATGTTTAACTCTGGTAGGAATGTTGACTTTTGTTGTGGATATTTTCTGACTGCAGAAGTAATTGCTAGAAGTGCTAGATTAAATTGTTTAAACGTTTACTTTATTCAAAGCCATGCTTTGTTGCTGTGTCATGCATTGTTTAGTGTAAAATAATGCATGTTTATTCTCTGTTTGTTTAAGGTTATCAACCTATTCCTAGTGCTATTCCTAGTGCTAGTGCTATTCCTATTCCTAGTGCTATTCCTAGTGCTAGTGCTATTCCTATTGCTAGTGCTATTCCTATTCCCTATTCCTCTGTGATTCAACTACTCTATTCAACAAATCAACTATTTCAACATATTCAACAAATGGCATCAAAACCATAATAAAACACTGGAAAGGAATTGAGTTGTCCCTTTGCATCCTTCACGGGTTGAGCAAGCCGTTTTCAAGTTTGGGCAGAGCTGAAAATAATTATAACACCTAGACAACTTGACAGTTGATAACCAGCGTGGCAGTGAAGACAAAAGGATTAACGGCCTGAAGTCAGGAAAGCTGTCGTCGCAGAGAGGATATTGGCTTACATCTCAAAATGGCGGAGGAAGCTCTTGGGAAAACAGTGAAGGAGCTGAAGCAAGAAAGAACTTTGGCTAAGAGTGCTTTTACCAAGCAAGCAAACTTCCTTAGCAGAGGTGCAAAACACATGACTAAGAGCGAACTGCGAGAGGAGTTCAAGAAGCTCACGTCGAAGGCAAGGAAGGTCAGTGAGACAAATGATGAATACAGGGCTGGACTTCTGGCAGACATTGAAGCTGGAACCGATGAGGGTGAAGAAGCTGACCTGAGCAAGCAGCAGCAGACTGAACTTGAGAAGACATTCCAAGAATGCGAAGTACGATTGGATGAGGTCAGGGGGATGATCCAGTCCAACCTATGGCCTAGATACGGGGAGGACGAGGTGAAGTCTGCAATCAAAGAAGCGGAGACCGCCTGTGATGGAGTTGCTCAAATACCTGTTATTGCTGTAAATAGAGATGGCTTCGAGCTACGGTGGGATGGTGCGAAGGCACAAGTCCAAGATGCAATCACAAGCCTAGCAGAGTGGGAGATGTGGATTCCAGTAGCAGAAAAAGAATGGCTGGAAGCCAGAGTAAAGGATCTGAAAGCATTCAGAAACAACCTTGAAGCAAGGAGGGCAGGATTTCTCACAGCGCAAAGAATTGCGGATGAGGATAAAGACAGAGGGAGAGTGCTGCAGATGCCCATGCCAGCTCCACAGCCGACACTGAGAATAAAACCAACCTGTTTACCCAAGTTCAGTGGGTATAAAAGGAATTTCCATCGATGGAGGAGAGACTGGGAGAGTCTACAGAAGCAGGGGGAACCAACAGGCTCAGTCGAAGTGAAGAAGATCCAACTCCTTGACAGTGTAGATGAGAGAATGAGCAGAGACCTCCGTTTGTCTACTTACAATACTGCTGAGGACATGTTCAGGGTGCTTGAGAACAGGTATGGAAACAAGTCTACAATTGCCTTGGAGATAATTGAGGATCTGGAGAAAGTTCCTGCTTTAAGAGCAAATCAGCCAAGAAAAGTTATCGACATGATCCAAACTATAGAGAAGGCACTGGATGATCTCACAGAGCTTGGAGGCACAGGAGCCATCAACAACCCTCTAGTGATTAGATCCATAGAAAGCAAGTTACCTGACAACATCAAGCGGGATTGGCTTGTCTTCATGGTTAACCCGAGGAATAATGTCACGCCGGACAATCACTTTGAAAACCTTCTTAAATTCCTGAAAACACAGGAGGAAATTCTTGAAAAATTAGAGCAGCTGGGAGGGAGTGAAAAGCCAGAGAAGAAATATGCTTGTGTGGAGAGGAGATATGCGTCCACACGTTCCACAAGGAAAGGCGGCTGTGTTGTCTGTGGAGATGAAAAGCATAGAGAAAAGATCTTCTTTTGCAAGCGTTTCAAAGAACTGAAGCCTGTGGAAAAGTTGGATGCTGTAGAAAAGCTGGGGGCCTGCAAGAGGTGCTTGGTCTGTCATGGAGAAGATGATGAATGCAAAGACACTTACCTGTGCAGGAAAAGAGACTGTAAGAAAGACCATCATTTCTTTCTTTGTCTGAAGGGAGATTTCAAGAGAAGTGACTCAGACAGAAGACAATCCAATGTGAGAAGGTATACGCTTACAGAGGAGCAGGAGGAATTGGTAGCTAAGCTCTCCCCAGAGATGGCAGAGAAATTCAAGAAAGCATTCACCAACGCCACTGCGAAAACAAACTGTGTCGAAAATAATCAGCTGGGAGTGACTGAGTCAAGTGCAGTAGAAGAATTGCCAGTTATTCTAATGCTGCTCAAGGTAACTGCCAATGCAGGACAAAGAATTGGAACCCTGATCGACTTGGCATCGGACACAAACTACATCACTCACAGAGCTGCCAGAAGATTAAATCTTCGAAGTGAAAACATCACTTTAGTCGTTCATGGAGTCGGAGGAATGGGCATGAAGGTTAGAACCAGAAGATATCTCCTCAGAGTGAGGGTCAAAACGCCCATAGGCACGGAAAGAGCTCATGAGCTTATCTGCTATGGTTTGAATGAAATTGCCAACGTCCACAGAGTCATCAAACCTGAGCAACTCAAGAAGTTCTTCCCAGAAGTCAATCTAGGAGATCTGAGTAGACCAGAGAGTATTGAGCTACTGATAAGCCACCGCGAAGGAAGACTTGCTCCGCAAAGAGTGAAGGTGATTGGAGACCTTGTCTTGTGGGAAGGTCCGCTAGGAAAGACTGTTGGTGGAGCACATCCAGATCTGTTTGAAGAAGTGGATATAGCCGCACACAGGTCTGAAACACACTTTGCTCGATCCATGAAAGCAACTGCTGTCAAGTATCAAGAGATAGCTAAGCTGTTCACAGCTGAAACCAAAGGAACAGTTGCTCACAGAGAGTTCTTGGATTGGTGGAAGTGGGACAGCATTGGAGCAGCTTGCGACCCAAAGTGTGGAGGATGCCGGTGCGGCAACTGTCAACCAGGAGGCAAAGAAATGACTCTGAGTGAGGAAAGAGAGCTGGAGATCATAAGGAAAGGCCTCACCTACATCAAAGCAGATGCTCACAGTGATGAACCCCACTGGGACACAAAATACCCCTGGATTCAAGATCCAAGTTCCCTTCCTGACAACAGGAGTGGGGTGGAAGCCACCTTCTTGAGAACAGAAAAGCAACTCAAAAAAGAGCCAGAGTGGAGAATAGCATACACAGCTCAAGTCCATGAAATGGTCGAGAGAAGAGCAGCGAAGAAACTCACCAAAGAGCTCATTGCCAGCTGGAAGGGGCCAGTATGGTATGTCAGCCACTTGGTGGCAGCAAACCCGCACTCTCTCACAACACCTGTGAGACTGGTATGGAACAGCAGCCAGAAGTTTAGAGGGGTCAGCATGAATGACCTTCTGCTGAAAGGGCCTGATGTCCTCAATCCCATCCGAGCAGTACTACTCAAAAAAGAGCCAGAGTGGAGAATAGCATACACAGCTCAAGTCCATGAAATGGTCGAGAGAAGAGCAGCGAAGAAACTCACCAAAGAGCTCATTGCCAGCTGGAAGGGGCCAGTATGGTATGTCAGCCACTTGGTGGCAGCAAACCCGCACTCTCTCACAACACCTGTGAGACTGGTATGGAACAGCAGCCAGAAGTTTAGAGGGGTCAGCATGAATGACCTTCTGCTGAAAGGGCCTGATGTCCTCAATCCCATCCGAGCAGTACTACTCAAAAAAGAGCCAGAGTGGAGAATAGCATACACAGCTCAAGTCCATGAAATGGTCGAGAGAAGAGCAGCGAAGAAACTCACCAAAGAGCTCATTGCCAGCTGGAAGGGGCCAGTATGGTATGTCAGCCACTTGGTGGCAGCAAACCCGCACTCTCTCACAACACCTGTGAGACTGGTATGGAACAGCAGCCAGAAGTTTAGAGGGGTCAGCATGAATGACCTTCTGCTGAAAGGGCCTGATGTCCTCAATCCCATCCGAGCAGTACTACTCAGGTTCAGGAGAGGCGTCAATGCTGCCCTCGGCGACATTAAGAAAATGTACAATTCTGTGTGGTTGGAAGACCTGGAGATGCACCTCCACAGATTTCTCTGGAGAGACACTGAGGAGGAAGAGATTGAAGAGTATGCGATCACCAGAGTCAATATTGGCGATCGACCAGCAGGGTGCATTGCGCAATTGGCTATGAGAGAGACAAGCAAACTGCCCATGTTTGCTCACCTGGAGGAGGAACGTAGGATCCTTGAAGAGGATACCTATGTCGATGACATCCTGACTTCCCATAATGACTTGCAAAAGCTGGACCAGAACACCAAAAGTGTTGAAGAGATCCTGAAGGCAGGCGGCTTCGTCCTCAAGTCCTGGGTCCGGTCAGATCAAAGTGGGAGGCAGGAGATCGTACCAGAAGAACAAGGAGCGCAGTCAAGCACAGCACTCATTCTCCCAAACCAAATGAGGGAAGGAGACAATAAAGCCCTTGGAGTTGGATACCTTGTTGAGGAGGATAGACTGTACCTCATGACTTCAATCAATTTCTCAAAGAGGAAAGGGAAAATGAGAGTCGGCCAAAATCTCCTTGATGAAGAGGTGAGAGGGAAAACTCCAAACCCACTGACGAGAAGAGAACTGCTGAGCCAGGTAGCTAGCCTGTATGACCCAATAGGCCTCGTCACACCTGCCAAACAAAAGGGCGCCATTCTTGTCAGAAAGGCGTTTCAGGAAGCTGGAGGCAAAACTCTGAACCGAGACACTTGGGAAAAACCTTTGTCTGAAAATTTGAGGGAAGAAGCCATCCAATTCTTTGAGGAATACACACGTCTTGGCCAAATCACCTTTCACAGAAGCCTCACACCAGCCAACTGGATTGGAAAACCATGGGGAATAACATTCTCTGATGGAAGTGACAAGAGCTATGGAGCCGTAGTGTACTTAAGATGGGAGACCCAGCAAGGCATCAAAGTCAGACTGGTTGAATCCAAAGCAAAGCTCACACCATTGGACCAAAAGGGAGAACCAGTAAAAGCTGAAATCTGCGGTGCTGTCTATGCAGCACGACTTCGGAAGTACGTTGAAAAGCACAGTCGAATAGAAATTGAACGATGGCTCCATCTACTGGACAGTCAAACTGTGTTGGGAGCAATCCAGAGAGACAGCTATGGATATCAAACTTTCTTTGCAAATAGAGTTGGAGAGATCCAGAAATCCACATCCATAGAAGACTGGTGGTGGATCCCAGGAAGCCTGAACAGTGCTGACATCATAACAAGAGGGGCAGCCCCAGAAGACCTCCAGGAAGATTCCATGTGGCAGGATGGACCAGCATTCCTGAGGAAACCTGTGAAAGAGTGGCCACATAAGTCAGCCAAAGAAATCGCTGCGTATGCCAAGGAAGTTATAAACAAACTTCGAAGGAAAGCTTTCTCAGCAGCACTGACCAGAGCGCAGGTCAAGAGAAACCAGAGTGATACACAGCAAAATAAACCAGATGAACCTAAGACTCGGATCCGAAGATCACCAGCCGGCTCTGCGGTAACAAAACTGATTGACATCAGGAAATTCAGCAATCTGACCAGGCTGATCCGAGTCATTGCCTGGGTTTGGAGAGCCGCAACGAGATGGAAAGAAATATTGACCAAGAATTCAGCCTCAGATAAGCCAAAGTGGGAGGACGCTCTTACAACAAACTGGAGGTACAGAGCCAAACAAGCTGTACTCACTGTCGGGGAGTGTGAGGATGCACTAAGAGACTTGTTCCTTGCAGCTCAAGAAGGTATAACCTTTCAAGATACCACTCTCAACAGACTCGCTGTTTACAGAGATAAAGAGACTGGGCTCTTAGTTTGTGGAGGAAGGTTCCAGATCTTTGATGAGGACGAAACTGCCGTACCAATTCTACCATATGAGGCATGGATATCCACTCTCCTAGCTCAAGAGGCCCATGGTGCAAATCATGAAGAAATAGCAGGCACACTCCTCCGGATGAGGAAGAAAGCCTGGGTGATAAAAGGCCGGAAGCTGGCTAAAAAGAGAGTTGACAATTGTGTGGTGTGCAGAAAGGCCAGGGCCAGAAAGTGCCAACAGATCATGAGTGACCTTCCATCCGAGCGGATAACACCAGCCAGACCATTTGAGTACACAACAGTGGACTTATTTGGACCGTATGAAGTCAAGGACGAGGTGAAAAAGAAAACCAAGCTCAAGGTGTGGGGTATTGTCTTCTGTTGCATGGTATCCAGAGCTATACACACAGATGTTGTCAGTGACCAGTCGACGGAAGGCTTCCTACTGGCTTACCAAAGATTCACGGCACTGAGAGGGCACCCAAAGAAATTGTGGTCAGATCCTGGAAAGAACTTTGTGGGTGCCAGACCTGCCCTCAAAGAACTCTACATCTTCTTGGATCAACTAGGTAAATCTGAGCTTGAAAATGAAGCTTCCAAGCATGGGACAGAATGGAGCTGGAAAATCCACCCAGCAGACTCCCCTCGCAGGAATGGAGCTGCAGAAGCAGCTGTTCGTACTGTGAAGCGGGCTTTGCACAACCTGGGAGGAGAAGGACTCTTCACATGGAGTGAGTTTCAAACATTTCTCTACACGGCTGCTAACCTTGCCAATGAGAGGCCCATAGATGCAAGAACTCAAAGCCGGGAGGACTGCATAGAATACATCAGCCCAAATTCCCTTCTGCTTGGACGGATTGGACCCAGAGGAGATCTTGGATGCTTTGATTTTGAAAGCTACCCATACAAAAGATTGAGAGCGATCCAAACAGAAGTTGACCGGTTCTGGAGGAAGTGGAGTCAGTTAGCTGGGCCCAATCTATTCGTGAGGAGTAAATGGCACACAACACATAGGAATGTGGCTGTTGGAGATGTTGTCTGGCTGGCTGACCAAAATGCCTGGAGGGGTCACTACAAACTAGCCAGAGTCATCAGTGTCAACATTGACAAGAAGGGCATCGTCAGAGATGTGCATGTCAGAACTTTTCCCAGCTACCCAGTCCCAACTGTGAAGCCTGCTCAAGAGAAGTCAAAGACACTCTTAACTAAAATACCTGCTACAGTTCTTCATAGGGATGTCAGACGCATCATTGTTATACTTCCTGTTGAAGAAGGAAGAGCCTGATAGCTGAAATCGAACATGCCCCAACACAGAGGTTCGTGTGACCTCCTTCGGTTCAAGAACCAGGAGGTCAAGTGGGAGGTGTTGCGTCAAAACAGAACACTCAAAACATGAGCACAATGGCAGCTCTTCCTTTAAAGACCTCCAGGCCTCAAGAGGGCAGATAACCCAAAAAACACGGGTGGAACTAAAAAATTGAGCCAGGATTTCTGGAGGGACTACTTTTACATGCGCACCTGTCAGATAAGCATGGGTATAAAATGTTTGGTCCTCAACACATACACAGCTCATTGTTCAACCATAAAGACGCAACTGGTATGTAATGTTTGGAATTATTTATTATGTTGCATCCAGTGCTTAGCACAATTTACATGTTTAACTCTGGTAGGAATGTTGACTTTTGTTGTGGATATTTTCTGACTGCAGAAGTAATTGCTAGAAGTGCTAGATTAAATTGTTTAAACGTTTACTTTATTCAAAGCCATGCTTTGTTGCTGTGTCATGCATTGTTTAGTGTAAAATAATGCATGTTTATTCTCTGTTTGTTTAAGGTTATCAACCTATTCCTAGTGCTATTCCTAGTGCTAGTGCTATTCCTATTCCTAGTGCTATTCCTAGTGCTAGTGCTATTCCTATTGCTAGTGCTATTCCTATTCCCTATTCCTCTGTGATTCAACTACTCTATTCAACAAATCAACTATTTCAACATATTCAACAAATGGCATCAAAACCATAATAAAACACTGGAAAGGAATTGAGTTGTCCCTTTGCATCCTTCACGGGTTGAGCAAGCCGTTTTCAAGTTTGGGCAGAGCTGAAAATAATTATAACACCTAGACAACTTGACAGTGAGAGAGGCTGTGGAGGGTTAACTGAGGGGGAAGATGTGTGAGAGGCTGTGGAGGGTTAACTGAGGGGGAAGATGATGTGTGAGAGAGGCTGTGGAGGGTTAACTGAGGGGGAAGATGTGTGAGAGAGGCTGTGGAGGGTTAACAGAGGGGGAAGATGATGTGTGAGAGAGGCTGTGGAGGGTTAACTGAGGGGGAAGATGATGTGTGAGAGAGGCTGTGGAGGGTTAACTGAGGGGGAAGATGATGTGTGAGAGAGGCTGTGGAGGGTTAACTGAGGGGGAAGATGATGTGTGAGAGAGGCTGTGGAGGGTTAACTGAGGGGGAAGATGCGTGAGAGAGGCTGTGGAGGGTTAACTGAGGGGGAAGATGCGTGAGAGAGGCTGTGGAGGGTTAACTGAGGGGGAAGATGCGTGAGAGAGGCTGTGGAGGGTTAACTGAGGGGGAAGATGATGTGTGAGAGAGGCTGTGGAGGGTTAACTGAGGGGGAAGATGCGTGAGAGAGGCTGTGGAGGGTTAACTGAGGGGGAAGATGATGTGTGAGAGAGGCTGTGGAGGGTTAACTGAGGGGGAAGATGCGTGAGAGAGGCTGTGGAGGGTTAACTGAGGGGGAAGATGATGTGTGAGAGGCTGTGGAGGGTTAACTGAGTGGGAAGATGTGTGAGAGAGGCTGTGGAGGGTTAACAGAGGGGGAAGATGTGTGAGAGAGGCTGTGGAGGGTTAACTGAGGGGGAAGATGATGTGTGAGAGAGGCTGTGGAGGGTTAACTGAGGGGGAAGATGATGTGTGAGAGGCTGTGGAGGGTTAACTGAAGGGGAAGATGTGTGAGAGAGGCTGTGAAGGGTTAACTGAGGGGGAAGATGATGTGTGAGAGGCTGTGAAGGGTTAACTGAGGGGGAAGATGATGTGTGAGAGAGGCTGTGGAGGGTTAACTGAGGGGGAAGATGTGTGAGAGAGAGGCTGTGGGGGTTAACTGAAGGGGAATGTGAGAACTAGGAGCTAAATGATCTAACTATTCAGTCTGAGATTCAGGAATGTAGGTTTGGTTTGGCTACACGAGAACATGAATATAGTGGGGGGGATTAGTGTGTGTGGGGTGGGGGGGATTAAGGTGTGTGTGTGTGTTAACGACCACAAGATCATCCACTTCGTAGGAAATTACATTAAGATCAGGCCGAGAGTCCTTTGTAATACACAACTCTTTCCAGTCTTGCTATTAATGCAGATGTATGTATGTTACAAAGACATCATCCTGTTGGTATATGTGTTCCCTCAGTCTGATTAATATCCCCCCTCCTCTCTCTCCTCTTCTCTCCAGCCTCCCAAGAACAAGAATGCTAATGGTCCCAACAGCCACACAGCAGCGCGGGTCCTCAGCCCCCCGATGAAGAGCAGCTCATCCTCCTCGTCTTCGTCCTCCTACAGCTCGTCGTTGGAGAAGCGGGCCCAGCGGAGGCTGGTGAAGGAGCAGAGGGAGCAGCAGCAACTGATGGAGGAGGCTGGGGAGGACAAGCAGCAGAAGGCTAACAGGATCATCCATGAGGCCATTGCTAAGGCCCGGGAGAGAGGAGAGAAGAACATCCCCAGGGTTATGAGTCCAGAGAGCTTCCCCTCTGGGAGCTCCTCGGCCCACAGGAGAGAGAGGGAGAGGGACAGAGACAGAGACAGGGAGAGGGACCGAGGCAACAAGACCAGGACCAAGGCCTCCAAGAAGGCCCGCATTGTGCCCTCGTCCAAGCCCAAACAGAAGGCCAAGATCGGGTAGGTGTCTCACTGACCTTGTTCTCATATGCCTCACTATGCCCTGATAACACCACAGCTGTATGGCATGATATAGGGCCACGGTGTTGTATTTCTTTTGAAAAGTAATTTCAGTGGCCTTCCACATTAATCTACCATTTTGTTTTTGCTCTGCATCCTGTCTAAAGCAAGTTGTGTCACACTGTCAATTCTCCTTTACGGCTTGGCTTCCTTAGTGCCCATTCATTTCTGGAGCACAATAGAATAGCTAGTTGACTAGCTGATAGCAGCTGCTAGCTTGACAGACATAGCCACTCATAAAATAGTAGCTGCCAAGATGGCAGCTCAAAGTTCATTTTAAAATTCATGACACAGACAGACAGGAATGAGCAACAACGGCTGCCGTTAGCATTTAGGCTAGCTTGCTGCAGATAGGACAGCTAGGTTATGACAGAGACTAGTGGATATATGGATTTAGTATATACTGTATGCAGTTCCCTTCCCCCTGTACAATGAAACTGTGTTGTTATACTGTAAGCCACACCCAGTGTGAGCTCATGTAATATCTGATCTGAGGCAGAGAAAGACAGGCAGCCAGGCTTGGAGACAGGAAGAAGGCAGGCAGGCTGGGAGTCAAGAAGACTGGCAAGCTGACTGGCTGGGAGGCAGAAAGACAGACATGCAAGCTGGGAGGCAGGAGGGCATGCAGGCAAGCTGGGAGGCAGGAGGGCATGCAGGCAAGCTGGGAGGCAGGAAGACATGCAGGCAAGCTGGGAGGCAGGAAGACATGCAGGCAAGCTGGGAGGCAGGGAGGACATGCAGGCAAGCTGGGAGGCAGGAAGACATGCAGGCAAGCTGGGAGGCAGGAAGACATGCAGGCAAGCTGGGAGGCAGGAAGACATGTAGGCAAGCTGGGAGGCAGGAGGACATGCAGGCAAGCTGGGAGGACATGCAGGCAAGCTGGGAGGCAGGAAGACATGCAGGCAAGCTGGGAGGCAGGAGGGCATGCAGGCAAGCTGGGAGGCAGGAAGACATGCAGGCAAGCTGGGAGGCAGGAAGACATGTAGGCAAGCTGGGAGGCAGGAAGACATGTAGGCAAGCTGGGAGGCAGGAAGACATGCAGGCAAGCTGGGAGGCAGGAAGACATGCAGGCAAGCTGGGAGGCAGGGAGGACATGCAGGCAAGCTGGGAGGCAGGAGGACATGCAGGCAAGCTGGGAGGCAGGAAGACATGCAGGCAAGCTGGGAGGCAGGAGGACATGCAGGCAAGCTGGGAGGCAGGAGGACATGCAGGCAAGCTGGGAGGCAGGAGGACATGCAGGCAAGCTGGGAGGCAGGAGGACATGCAGGCAAGCTGGGAGGCAGGAAGACATGCAGGCAAGCTGGGAGGCAGGAGGACATGCAGGCAAGCTGGGAGGCAGGAAGACATGCAGGCAAGCTGGGAGGCAGGAAGACATGCAGGCAAGCTGGGAGGCAGGAGGACATGCAGGCAAGCTGGGAGGCAGGAAGACATGCTGGGAGGCAGGAAGACATGCAGGCAAGCTGGGAGGCAGGAAGACATGCAGGCAAGCTGGGAGGCAGGAAGACATGCAGGCAAGCTGGGAGGACATGCAGGCAAGCTGGGAGGCAGGAGGACATGCAGGCAAGCTGGGAGGCAGGAAGACATGCAGGCAAGCTGGGAGGCAGGAAGACATGCAGGCAAGCTGGGAGGCAGGAAGACATGCAGGCAAGCTGGGAGGCAGGAAGACATGCAGGCAAGCTGGGAGGCAGGAAGACATGCAGGCAAGCTGGGAGGCAGGAAGACATGTAGGCAAGCTGGGAGGCAGGAGGACATGCAGGCAAGCTGGGAGGACATGCAGGCAAGCTGGGAGGCAGGAAGACATGCAGGCAAGCTGGGAGGCAGGAAGACATGCAGGCAAGCTGGGAGGCAGGAAGACATGCAGGCAAGCTGGGAGGCAGGAAGACATGCAGGCAAGCTGGGAGGCAGGAAGACATGCAGGCAAGCTGGGAGGCAGGAAGACATGCAGGCAAGCTGGGAGGCAGGAGGACATGCAGGCAAGCTGGGAGGCAGGAGGACATGCAGGCAAGCTGGGAGGCAGGAGGACATGCAGGCAAGCTGGGAGGCAGGAGGACATGCAGGCAAGCTGGGAGGCAGGAGGACATGCAGGCAAGCTGGGAGGCAGGAGGACATGCAGGCACGCTGGGAGGCAGGGAGGAGGAATGTGTATATTGTCACTCAGGTCATCACTAGGGCTGTTATGGAAGCTGTGAAATGAACCAACCAGGGATAGAGAGAGACACTCTAGTTTTATTTTCTCATTAAGCGAGCAGAGCTGAGAACAACATAATGGCCGACTATATTGTCTCCCTGCCTGCTTCCCTGCTTCATGATCAATGATTATATGAGCTTGGCTGCTGCATGTGGAAATGGCAGTAACAGATAATGGATTTTGCTCTGTTTGTGAGAGAGAGGGAAAGAGATAGTGTGGTGCAGATGTTAATGAGGGAGAATAGACATCTGTCAGGAGGGTTGGGCTGAACCAGGTCTGTATGGTTCATACTCAGGAAACCCAATGGGCCTGATGTTGACACTAGAGATGGAGCTTTGAAATAATTTCACTATTAGAATAGTATCATGAATTTTTGTCAGATATTCATTATTATTATATATTTTTTTAAATATTTTAACCTGAGTACTGCTGCACGAGGGAGAGAGGCTGGTGCTCTATTGCTGCAGCTGCAGAGGGGGCGGTGTTTGTGAAATGGGAGTGAGCAGACGGAGGGAAAGAAAGAGACGTCAAGGCGCCAACTCGGTTACAGCCAAGACTAGCTAACTTGTAGCAGCCACAATGTTATTTATCATCCCATATAACAGTGCCGGCCGGTCTTGACTGGAGTAGCCTAGAGAAGCTAGCTAGCTGGGCTAATTGAGGCCACATGCTGTGCTTTCTCCCCAACCCCATTCAGATAAAACAACAGCCTACAGTTGAGGTTAGGTTGGAGCAATTAAAACTCGTTTTTCAACCACTGCGCAAATTTCTTGTTAACAAACTATAGTTTTGGCAAGTTGGTTAGGACATCTACTTTGTGCATGACACAAGTCATTTTTCAAACAATTGTTTACAGACAGATTATTTCACTTATAATTCACTGTATCACAATTCCAGTGGGTCAGAGGTTTACATACGTTAAAATTGACTGTTCCTTTAAACAGCTTGAAAATTTCAGAAAATGATGTCATGGCGTTAGAAGCTTCTGATAGGCTAATTGACATTGTTTGAGTCAATTGGAGATGTACCTGTGGATATATTTCAAGGTCTACATTCAAACTCAGTGCCTCTTTGCTTGACATCATGGGAAAATCAAAAGAAATCAGCCAAAACCTCCGAAAAATTATGTAGACCTCCAAAACTGGTTCATCCTTAGGAGCAATATCCAAACGCCTGAAGGTACCATGTTCATCTGGACAAACAATAGTACGCAAGTATAAACACCATGGGACCACGCAGCCGTCATACCGCTCAGGAAGGAGACGCGTTCTGTCTCCTAGAGATGAACGTACTTTGGTGCGAAAAGTGCAAATCAATCCCAGAACAACAGCAAAGGACCTTGTTAAGATGCTGGAGGAAACAGCTACAAAAGTATCTACATCCACAGTAAAACGAGTTCTATATCGACATAACTTGAAAGGCCGCTCGGCAAGGAAGAAGCCACTGCTCCAAAACCGCCATAAAAAAGCCAGACTACGGTTTGCAACTGCACATGGGGACAAAGATCGTACTTTTTGGAGAAATGTCCTCTGGTCTGATGAAACAAAAATAGAACTGTTTAGCCATAATGACCATTGTTATGTTTGGAGGTTAAAGGGGGTGGCTTGCAAGCCGAAGAACACCATCCCAACCGCAAAGAACGGGGGTGGCAGCATCATGTTGTGGGGGTGCTTTGCTGCAGGAGGGACTGGTGTACTTCACAAAATAGATGGCATCATGAGGCAGGAAACTTGTGGATATATTGAAGCAACATCTCAAGACATCAGTCAGTAAGTTTAAGTTAAAGTTTTAAGTTCCTCGGTGTAAACATCACGGACAAACTGAATTGGTTCACCCACACAGACAGCGTTGTGAAGAAGGCGCAGCAGCGCCTCTTCAACCTCAGGAGGCTGAAGAAATTCAGCTTGTCACCAAAAGCACTAACAAACTTCTACAGATGCACAATCGAGAGCATCCTGTCGGGTGTATTACCGCCTGGTACGGCAACTGCTCCGCCCACAACCGTAAGGCTCTCCAGAGGGTAGTGAGGTCTGCACAACGCATCACCGGGGGCAAACTACCTGCCCTCCAGGACACCTACACCACCCGATGTCACAGGAAGGCCATAAAGATCATCAAGGACAACAACCACCCAAGCCACTGCCTGTTCACCCCGCTATCATCCAGAAGGCGAGGTCAGTACAGGTGCATCAAAGCAGGGACCGAGAGACTGAAAAACAGCTTCTATCTCAAGGCCATCAGACTGTTAAACAGCCACCACTAACATTTAGCGGCCGCTGCCAACATACTGATTCAACTCCAGCCACTTTAATAATGGGAATTGATGGAAATTATGTAAAAATGTATCACTAGCCACTTTAAACTATGCCACTTTATGTTTACATACCCTACATTACTCATCTCATATGTATATACTGTACTCTATACCATCTACTGCATCTTGCCTATGCCGTTCTGTACCATCAGTCATTCATATATCTTTATGTACATATTCTTTATCCCTTTACACTTGTGTGTATAAGGTAGTAGTTGTGGAATTGTTAGGTTAGATTACTTGTTGGTTATTACTGCATTGTCGGAACTAGAAGCACAAGCATTTCGCTACACTCGCATTAACATCTGCTAACCATGTGTATGTGACAAATACAATTTGATTTGATTTAAAGCTTGGCCGCAAATGGACCAATTGGACCAAATGGACAATGACCCCAAGCATACTTCCAAAGTTGTGGCAAAATGGCTTAAGGACAACAAAGTCAAGGTATTGGAGTGGCCATCACAAAGCCCTGACCTCAATCCTACAAAAAATGTGTGGGCAGAACTGAAAAAGCGTGTGCGAGCAAGGAGGCCTACAAACCTGACTCAGTTACACCAGCTCTGTCAGGAGGAATGGGCCAAAATTCACCCAACTTATTGTGGGAAGCTTGTGGGAGGCTACCCAAAACGTTTGACCCAAGTTAAACAATTTAAAGGCAATGCTACCAAATACTAATTGAGTGTATGTTAACTTCTGACCCACTGGGAATGTGATGAAGGAGATAAAAGCTGAAATAAATCATTCTCTCTACTATTATTATGACATTTCACATTCTTAAAATAAAGTGGTCATCCTAACTGACCTAAGAAGGGAATTTTTACTAGGATTAAATGTCAGGAATTGTGAAAAACAGTTGAAATGTATTTGACTGAGGTCTATGTAATCTTTCAACTTCCAATTTTTTTTCTGATGTCTTGGCTGATTTCTTTTGATTTTCCCATGATGTCAAGCAAAGCGGCACTGAGTTTGAAGGTCGGCCTTGAAATACATCCACAGGTACACCTCCAATTGACTCAAATAATGTCAATTAGCCTATCAGAAGCTTCTAAAGCCATGACATCATTTTCTGAAATTTTCAAGCTGTTTAAAGGCACAGTCAACTTAGTGTATGTAAACTTCTGACCCACTGGAATTGTGATACAGTGAATTATAAGTTAAATAATCTGTAAACAATTGTTGGAAAAATTACTTGTATCATGAACAAAGTAGATGTCCTAAACGACTTGCCAAAACTATAGTTTGTTAACAAGACATTTGTGAAGTGGTTGAAAAATGAGTTTTAATGACTCCAACATAAGTATATGTAAACTTCCGACTTCAATGGCACATAGGGTAGGGTTAAAGTGACTAGGCAACAGGATAGATAATAGACAGTAGCAGCAGTGACTGTGATAAGTGTGTATGTGTTTGTGTGGCGACAATGTGCTTGTGTGTACGTGTTGTGTGTGTGTGTTCATGTGTATGTGTTGGAGTGTCAGTGTGAGCGTGTGGGTAGAGTCCAGTCTGTGTGTACAGAGTCAAAAAGGGTCAATGCAGATAGTCCGGGTAGCTATTTGGTTAACTATTTAGTTAACCGAACTGAGCCGTTCGCACTACCCTATGTAGTGCTTTGCGGTCAGATGCCAAGCAGTTGCCATAGCAAGAGCTGATGCAGCTTGTCGAGATGCTCTCAATGGTACAGCTGTAGAACGTTTTGAGGATCTGACGGCCCATGCCAACTCTTTTCAGCTCCTCGAGGGAAGAGGCGTTGTCTTGCCCTCTTCATGACAGTGTTGGTGTGTTTGGACCATGATAGGTTCTTTGAGATTTTGACACAGAGGAACTTGAAGCTCTCGACCCACTCCACTACAGCCCCGTTGATGTGCATGGGGGAGTGTTCGGCCTTCAGTTTTCTATAGTCCACAATAAGCTTTTTTGTCTTACCGACGTTGAGGGTGAGGTTGTTGTCCTAGCACCACACTGCCAGCTCTCTGACCTCCCTACAGGCTGTCTCATCGTCGTTGGTGATCAGGCCAGCAGTTGTGTCATCGGCAAACTTAATGATGGTGTTGAAGTCATGTGTGAACAGGGAGTACAGGAAGGGACTAAACACGCACCCCTGAGGGGCCCCGTGTTGATGGTCAGCATGGCGGATGTGTTGTTGCCTAGCCTCATGTTTTCTCTAAATAAGCGTTGTTGTACATTTAAGACACTGCATTTCAAACAGTCAGCAATAATCTAATTCAGGGCTTGTGAAGTTATACTTAGGCTCAATAAGCCTTCCACAACCATAATACACAATAATAGTTTAGCGTCCCACCTGGCCAACATCCGGTGAAATTGCAGAGCGCGAAATTCAAACTACACTATTATAAATATTTAACTTTCATAAACTCACAAGTGTAATACATCAAAATAAAGCTTAACTTCTTGTTAATATTGCCGCTGTGTCATATTTCAAAAAGGCTTTACGGCGAAAGTATACCATGCGATTATCTGAGGACAGCGCCCCGCATACAAACACATGAAAAACATATTTCATCCAGGCAGGTGCGACACGAAAGTCAGAAATAGCGATATGAAAAATGCCTTACCTTTGATCTTCTTCTGTTGGCACTCCAAAAGATCCCAATTACATCACAAACGGTCCTTTTGTTCGATAATGTCCTTCTTTTTATCCATAAAAACTCAGTTTAGCTGGCGC